>NC_056569.1:24972066-25035343 GCF_013358625.1 Macadamia integrifolia | reverse complement strand
TCATATACCCTTTTCATATCCATATCTCTCTTATTGCATTTTGCGTGCGGAAGAGGGCAGCCCCAAACGTCGTCCGGCCCTCTTATGGAGAAGCACCTACCTCTCTCTCTCTCTCTCTCTCTCTCTCTCTCTCTCTCTCTCTCTCTCTCTCTCTGTAGGCCTTTTCCATGGCTGTCTCATGTCGTTTTGTATGCTTGGCTTTGAGGAGGGAATTGCATCATTGGGTCTCTTTCCATTCCTTTTATATATATTAAGGCTTCAGGTTCACAAAAGGAGTACTGGGTCCGAGTCCTACTGTTTAATGATAATTGATGTCCCACCTCTTCTATCATAAGCTTTAGGACTAGTAGTAGTTGGCTTTTAACTAGAAGCTAACCAACAGAAACCCAATGCTCGGGTCAATTATTTAAAGTCAATGTTCTGCCCACCAACTTTTGCTTGCCATGCAAAGTGGTCCTTAGTAGGTTTTGGAGATGTGGAACCTTATTGTGTTGCACAGTTGAATTCATTGCACAAACAATTAACAATAGGAGTAATTAACTGATGAGAGAGGGTTCTTGATCAAGCGCATCAATGAGGAATGATGGTATAGTTTCATGTGTAGGACAAGAAGGTCATTTCATGTAAGAAGAAAAGAGATAGAGAATCTTTCCTCATGATTAAGTGCCTCCAAACCACACTAGTCCCTACTTTACCTTCGTTATACCTATATTGACACCACCATACTTATATGTTCGACTGTCACCAACCCTAATAAGAATATTACTGGATAGACTGCCTGCATAATTAACAAAGGAAAATGTCTCATTATATGCTATTATATGATGACAGGAAAATTTTTGGAAGTCTACGCTCAGAGTATTCTCTATGGGATGAAACAGGCTCAAGAAGGAGGATGGAAAGTATGGGAGGCTTCAGAGGAGCTAGGAATGTTACTTTCCAATGAGAGCACCAAATTGTGTCTTTGGAGCGCTATACCCCTTTTTTGGATGTCTATAACTTTTTGTTTATACCACATTTATATAAAAAACCTACAAATGGATTTGTTCTACCCATGCGAAATATAGCCACTATGGTTATAAAAAATCGGTCCTTTTGTTACAACTCTAACTCTGGTATTGATGTTTTAAGTAATCTTTCCTAATGAATGAATTTTCTTCCTTCTTCTTCCTTTTTTTTTTTGGCAGCCCTAATAGCATCCCCCTAGGGCTCAGAGAACCTTTTCCCTCCAACTGATTTCCAGACTAGACATATCAAGAGGTGCTGGAGGCAGTATGAACCCAAGCCCAACCCAAACTGATGTCATTTTTAAGTTTTTTTAGCCCAAGCCCAATATAGAAAATATTCTAGGCCCTTAGGTTGGTTTAGATTTTCTTGGGCTGGGCTTGAATTTAGGTTGTATGGTATGTATATACTTTATTGGTTTTCATTAAAAATCCAACTAAATCTAAGACTGATAATCTATCCACTAATTTATATATTCAAATTCTCACCCAAAAAAATTTACATATTCAAATTATTTAACGTTTTATACATGGGTTCAAATTTACCATGTGACATGTCGGATGAACCCAAATTTTATGGGTGTATGGATGGGTAGACCATAAGGGACCCTTGTCCACATATCAAGTTTCAACTCATTTAGGTATAGTTAGTTAAACCCCAAAGAGAATTGAATAACCAGATAAGCTTTTCTAGTTTGGCCAGGGAAGCGGTAATTTTCTCTTTCTTTATATATTTAATTAATCTTGGGATTTGGGTATGGAGCAGCTTCGAGCAGAGTGTGGCTCCTCTCCAGTCATTGAAGAGGTCCACTGATATAAAAAAAACAGAGGTGAACACCATTGTCCTCTAGAAGGCCCCACTATCAACAACAGTGCCATCCGCTCTATATTTTCTCTGGATGTCACTAGTTACCAGAGAGGATCCTCACACGTTCTGGGTTATCACATATACTGTCACCTCAACCAAGCCCAACATTTTTGGGATAAAGAACCAAGCCGGAGCTTAGCGAGATCCCTAGTTTTGGTTGGTTATGGTAATCTAGCCTTAATGAAAATACTTGGTCTTCATATCCCGGTTATAAGTATCGCTTATCGCTCATGTATCCGGCATTTTGTATCAGTTTGGAGAGTGCTCAATCTCCATACCTGGTTGATACCTTATCAATCGAATAATACAGATCAGAGGGAAAAAAAAAGTTACTAAAAAAATCATTTTTAAAGAGAATACATGGGTATTTCTGTTCCATAAAGACAATCTGATACCATCTGTTCCAATACCATAACGGTCTTGAAGATGACCAATGCCCGTTCTCCATGCTCTTATCTCTTTCTTCTTCCTTTGTTTCTACAATATTTTTTCTTTTTAAACATTTCACCATCCAAAATGGGAAAGGACAAGTAAAATAGTGCACTCCGTGCCTTTTTCTTCTTTTGCCAGACACAGAAAGCATGTCGTAGTCAAAAGTTCATCCTCCTTCCTAACTGTTTCACACACAGACAAAAGGAAATCGCCATGTGTGTAGCAAGCCACTTGAACACAGGACAGGTCCTTGACCCTCCCACATAGCGAGACCAAAAACTACCAACCAGCCCATCAGATTTTCTGATCATGAAGAAGAAAGCAAATTTTGCCTTCTCTCACAGCTGCAGTTCTTTGCAATATTTGAGGAAATCTACAAGCACTATTGGTAATCAGGAAATGGCCCATTTTTGTCAATTGTGAATTGGAAGAAGAATCAACAAAATATAGGCAAAGTCAGTCGCACCTTCCAACAGAAACCGACTTGAAAATCAAATTTTCTTACTTTACTCATCTCAGATAAGAGATTCATACGTGGAATGCTTGCTCTACCAAAAAAAAAAAGCTAGCTTATAAGCTTTTCTTTATCTATAAATGACAGACTACAACAACGACAACAACAAACTAAGCCTTGTCCCAACTTAATGGGGTCGGCTACATGAATCCCAAAAAACAAAGTAGGCAAAAATTGTGGTCTGAACAGAGAATGGGGGACAGAGTCGGACTAATCATGGATTTTCAATTTTAATACGTGAAGTAATAAACTGATCGGCCATCATCATTTTGTGATTTAGAAGTTCCTGAACTTAATATAAGATGAATTTTTTATTCTAAGTTCTTGCTTCTAATGACTGCAATTAGTGTATGTTCTTTGTTGTCATACATGCTTGTTCAGTGTACAAAGGACATGCTTGCTCAGTCTTATATGCAGATACCTCTCCAGTCTCCACAATCCACAGGTTTGCTCTTAAACCCAAATCAGATCCATGCTGTTGAGGTGACAAGCTGCCAAGGTACAGCTGAAAATTTTCACCCGCAAAAGGTAAGTGATCAAATCAGATCATTTCTCTCAAGATTGAAGCTTGCTCTTCATCCTGGATCTATACCCATTAAGCTGCACTACTCAAATTTACAAGAAATTTTCAACAAATTGGTGTGCAAGACAAAGTTCTGACTTCTAAGTGGGAAAATAACAATCACTCCTTCCCCAGTAATTAAAGAACCATGAAATCAAACTACACATAGCATTCAGTAGTTGCATAGAATTTTATGGATATGTCACAATGCTCCAATTTTAACATAGAGTTTTCTGTAAAACACATATGCTGATGGAGTATTAAGTATTAACCACAATGTCAATTTGTGTTGTCTTCCATCATTCTCCATCCTGTTTTTCCAGCTTATCAAAGAGTAAAGATCTGAGGATCACACTATAAAGACAAAGCACCCATCTACTACTATTTAATGCCATATGAACTCCTTATGAACTAAAGCAAGGAGCACTCAAGACAGTTCCATAATAGTTATTCCATCAACACCTAGTAAATCTATCAATCCCAGGTTGTACAGGAAACCACATATTTTTTTCTATTTCCATAAAAATTGGTGGGGATCTAGCAACCAAAGGCTCCTTCCTTGACATTTAGCAAGTCTTTACACAAATTTTGCTCTCCGCAAATATAATACCAGGTGATAGAAGTAGTTGAACAAGAACACAAACAAATCTTATCTTGACACAGACAAAGTCTATCAAAATTGCTAGAAGGATTCTACTGATATCTATGGCTACATAACTGAACATGATATATCAACTTAACTGAAGGTGAAAAGAACTCAATTGATGTTAGAAGACCCTGGTGGTCCAACAACTTAAGGCCTGCACTTGTAAGACGGCACACCACTTCGAAGGTTGACAAGGACATCCAGTTCACTTTGAAATTCCTAAGCTATTTGAAATACCAATACAGTTGACAATGGTCATCTAAAGCTTGTAGCCAAACACCATTTTGGGAACACACCATTGCTGGGCATTGCAACCTTTTGCAGCATTTCTAGACCCTTTTTCTCCCCCAAGCACAGTCTGAAAACACGATTAATGAAGTGCTTTTGCAACAGGCTCCCTATTCCCTCTTAACTCTCCCTAACAGAAGCCATACAAAAAACAGCTCAGGGAAAGACAGACATTAACAGCTCCTTTTTCTTTTTACTCAGCCCCCTATTTTTTTCTTCTAATAAGTGGTACTAACAGCTTCAATATTCAACACATGATTTTTTAAGTATTTTAAGCTATGGCAAACATATGTGATGAACAATTAAATGCTTCATCACACCAATTGATAAAGCAAGAAATATAAGTAAGAACACATGCTATGTATATACTTCCCAAAACTTTTCTGAGCATCCCAAAGCATTTAAAAATAGATGATGAACCAGTGAAATCTATCCGACACAAGTCATGTATGTAGAGATACAATACCAAAGACATGCATATACTGTTCTAATATTTTCAAGGAACTCTTAATTTAGTATTAAACAGACAGAGCTCCATTAAATTTTAAGGTGATTGAGTTCAACCCTTTTAGTCATCAACTACGAGTAACAGAAACAACCTTGCATCAGGGTGTTATGGTATAATTTTTTTCCTATTGTACAAGATTCATATCAGTTATTGGAACAAAGCCTAAAAGTCTTGTTTTTGATAAGTACTCTAGACAAACATAAGCATGTTAACTTTGTTTTTTTCCGGACTCTTTCTCTTTTCTTCCGAAGTAAACAAGAGTAATTCTATCTATCATTCTTAGGAAATG
Source organism: Macadamia integrifolia (assembly GCF_013358625.1). Classification (NCBI taxonomy): domain Eukaryota; kingdom Viridiplantae; phylum Streptophyta; class Magnoliopsida; order Proteales; family Proteaceae; genus Macadamia; species Macadamia integrifolia. The sequence continues at coordinate 25,030,232 of NC_056569.1, read as the reverse complement.
AGTAATTATATTTCAGATAACCCGGTTGAGGATTTTCATATAAACAATAAAAGAGAGAAACTAATACTCCTAAATGTTTATTTTGAATGTACAAGATACAAAAAGGGAGCCAGCCCTCACCAAAGTTTGCACTTCCTTTACATGCACCATCCAACAGTAGAGAAGTCCTGGATAGAACCCAACTCGCCTCCCAAGAGTTTGAATTAAACTCGGTGCGTTTCTCCTAACCATTTCGCTCTTATGCTTCAGTAATCCCAAGCAAATATGTACTATCCCTTCCCCCTGGCCTCAGAACCCATATCTTTACTCTAAGAACAAATTGAATTCAATGAGGAGAGAGCATGCTGTACGGCCCATGAATTCCCGTTCTTCAAAACTCGAATTCATATCTGGCTTCACTGCACTTAGCCAATAGACTCAGAACTTCAAGGGCCCTCTCGATCCCAGAATTATCCATTTGGATCAAAATTGGCACTGCCCCACATTCCACGGCTCTCCTCTTGTTATCAGGGAAGGAGCAAAGGACACAAAGCGCAGTAGCTGCCTCTTTACTTTCTCTGCTGCAGCCGTCCCGAAGGAGCAATACCAAGGCATGAATGGCAGAAGGGTAGACACCAATGGTGGCTTTGTTGACTTCCAATACCGCCAAACTCATGACAATGGTGGCCGCAAGAGCCCGGCAGTTGGGAGTCCTATCCTACAAGGCCACAACAACATGCCCAATTGCACCCTCAGCGACCAACCCCACCTTACTGTCGTCATCCAAACTGAGATTAAAGCTTAGGGTCCTGTTTTTCAAGAAACAAATGGGAATGTAAAGAGCCATTGGGCATAAAATCATAGACCAGCAACCTTCTAGTACCTTCACAGCAAAATCCATGGAGGCGAACAAGATTAACATGTTGAATTGTACCAACCATGCTTACTTCAGTTCGGAACTGCTTCTCTCCTTGATTGAGGCCTTCAAGCCTTTTCACGGCTACAACAGTCGAGTCAGGCAATGTCCCTTTAAAAACAGAACCAAATCCTCCTGCCCCCAGCTTTTCGGAGAAGTTCTTGGTCACAATTTGTAGATCTCTATACGAAAATGGAACCAAAAAACCTTCATTTGCATCCCAAGGTCCAACTAAACTCCTCTGCCTTGTCCATATTAGCACCACCAGAAGACTGAAGAGGGCTAAAACCCCTGAAACAGCGCCCACAATAGCTCCAATAGCTGATCCCTTCTTGTTACCTCTGGAAGTTGAAAGCTCACAGGCAGCAAGTTTGAGATATAGGTCTTGTCCACCTGTGTCACCATCTGATTGTTGTACTAGACTCAAGATATGTCCTACCCATACAGAGTAACCACCACCATATGCATAAGCATTGCAAGAACGGTTGTTTAAACAAGCCAATTCACAGGCTTGAGCAGTCTCAACAGCCAAAAATTGTGGATTTGTAGGCAATATCAAATTAGACATCTTTAAGAACCTATCCTTCTCCCAATTTACAGGACCATTGTTCACACATTGCAGTGGGGTATTCCTCATGCACCCACCAGACAAAGCATGACTTGGATGGAAACCTTGCAGACACCCACACCAAACCGAAGCTTGCTGACGGCAGTTAGCGAAAGCACCACAAGAATAATTGCAGCACAGTGGTTTCGCTGTTTTTGGTTGATCCCAAGTACTTCGATACATTTCCCCCGAAACATCAATGACAATTTTTGAGAAACTAAAGGAATTATACAAATTATAAGTAAAATAGTTCTCATTCTGGCTCGAAACATAGGTGAAATTGAAGATACTGTCACCACTTGTTTCAGGAAATAAGCTGAAATTATTACCATTCCATCTCCCACTTGACCACCATTTCACAAACCCATTCCACAATATAACAAGCTGATTGCTTCCAGCAGGGTCTAGCTCTAAAGAATAGAGCCCAGGAGCAGGATCCGTTGGATTCCTCCATGAAGTGAGACTCTGTGATTTATTTGTGAGCTTGCTTAGCCCAATCTTTCCACCCGGCAACCAAGTGTCTCTTGGGTGATCAAAGCTCTCCCACATCAAAACAGAGGAATTCAAAACATCTCTCAAAACAAGATTTCCAGAGTCAAGAAGTGCTGCCTCCATAGAATTTGAGGATGTGGAGATCAAATTTGTCGACCAGATAATGCCATTTGATGGATCAAGGATTACTAGATTTCCATCCTCTAAGAGCTTAAGTTGTGAGGAATCCATACAAGAGAGGGGTTTATCTCTGTTTGCCACCCAAACGATTTCCTTCTCCCCTTTTCTGTACCAGATACCAACATAGTAGTAGTTATCATTTGGTTTGAATAAACCCAATTCGGAGTTCCCATTTTCTTCAGAAACTATGATCATGGACTGATCTGCAGAAATAGATTGACCAACAGAGAGGGTGCTAGCTCCGACAGAGATACAGGTACTGAGAAAGAAATGGAGAAACAGAACAGAAAGGAAGAACCATGCTCTGTTTCTGGTACCCATCTATAGATATTTGGGAGATGACAAGCTAGATAGTTAGAAAAGGATCATTTCCAAGAGAAGAATGAGGAACCAAACATACCCAACTGCATAATTGTTCCTCATATTTATTATAATTCAACATTTGGACAAGTCAAAAGAGAATAGAAGAAAGCAAGAACGTTAACAACTCTCAACTAATAGTCATCTTCGCCCGGCCTACAAGAAAGCCTTCATGGTAGAAAAGAAGACGAATCATAGTTCCTTGTAGACAAATGGAGCTTTCCTCTTCTTTCACCTTTAGAACTTCTTTGGTATTCCTGATTTAGATCCTCTCCAGCGTGGGAGAGAGCCCAGTGCACATCCTGGGAGCATCCTGGGCATGAGCCCCAACACCTGGCTGTGCACCAGGGCTCCCAGCCGCTGGATGTGGCTAGCTTCTCTCCCATGCTGGAGAGGATCAGAATCCATCTTTTCACTCTCAAGTCTTCCTATTACCATCCCTCTTTTAGCCATTCACTTTTTAACCCTCTCACAGGGTTTTTTTTTGGTGGGGAGGGGGAGAGGGGATTTTAACCCATGAGGATCTTCTCCAATGCCCAAACTCGTCCAACATGGATTGGACTGGCTGGGAAGACTTGGGGTGCATGCTTAAATCTTTCCAGTCGTTCGATACACATTGGGGTATTCAATGCATTGGAGAGGAGCTGGATCCTATTTTTACTGCCTACTTATGTTTTTGAGGAGTATCTTCTTGCGGGGTTTTTCTTGGAAGGGGCTGCTTTTCTCATGATCCACAATGAGGATGGTGGTCGTTCCTCTACAATATTTTGTAGAAGGAATTTTGAGAGACCCCTTCCTTGGCCTATACGTAAGGAAATTCACAAAAAGGAGTGTTACTAGATGATGTCAGCGGGAAACAGGTTTTCAAAAGTTTGATCGGTATTGATTGAGATTGATCCCAATCCAATGGTAACATATAAGGGTAAAATGGTTCAAATCATTAATTGAAAGAAAATAAAAATGAAAAAGATAAATCTGTCCAATTTAATCCGATCATCCATATCGGTATTGATTGAGACCGATCCCCCAAACCTTGGTGAGACATCAAGGAAAGAATCTCCCTTACAGACCACTAGATTTGCCATGTAAGTAATTATGTTGACAGATATACTCAAGGTCTCCAAAAACAATAAAAGAAAAAAAATACATAAAATTGCAATGAGGCTGAACAAAATATAGACGAGAAGGGTAAATGTTTGAATTTGAGCCTGACTTTTAAAACATGTCTATTTAGATCATTTCCTCGATGTTTAATGGTCAAAATTTTCATATCACTCCTCCATGTGACAAAACTAGGTATGCTTTCTATCTCCCCCCCACCCCCACCTATATGGTCTTAGCCGGAACGGCTAGGAAGTTTTGTTGACAGAAATGGTTAATTTTGCCACAAGGAGGATGATTTGGTGATTTTGGTTGTCAGACGGGAATGGTTTGGATTAGACATGTGTAAAATTTTGAATACAAATTCAATCATTATCCTCATTTGTAATGGTATATCCTCCTGTGTATGTTCTTGTCGATGCTTCTTATCTCAGACTAATGGAGCTTCCATCTACTACAACATTTTCAAATTTAAAATGCTTAGGTGCACCAATGGTGGCAACCTAGTGCAGTTAAACTGCAGAAGTAATTGACACTGGAGAAGCTTAGTAGCACACAACAGCTTAGAAATCCTTTTATAGGATTTGAAAATCTTGAGCAGCTTTCTTGTGGTATTTACAGGATTTTTCTTTAAGGAAAATGATGAATCAACCCAGAATGCTTACATTTCATTAAGATCTCCTTACCTCCACATTGGATAAAAAAATTGCAGACATATTTGTGGGACTGCTATCTGCCCTCTAAAACTGTAATAGCTAATTCTTCTGAACAAATTCGTTGTTGGTTTGATGAGGAACCCGTATCTTTAAGACTCCTTTCGATATAAAAACCAGGTCTCTTAGGTTGCGTCAATGTTGTGTTCTCACTATCCAACATCAAAAGCACAGATGACATTGTTGGCCTGTCTTCTGGTCTTTGTTGCACACACAAGATACCCACTTGAATACATCGTAATGCTTCAGGTGCAGAGAATCGATCCAAAGCTCGGTCAATTAGTTCCAAGGGTTTCCCTTCATTCCATAGTTTCCATGCCTAAAACAAATCCAATTCATATTACCAACATGAAAAGTTGAACAGAAAACTATATATTTATCTAATTTGGAAGTAACAAGAACACTTTCATCCGTATACTCACATGTCCTAGAAGGTTGTGTTCATGGTCAGGATGACAGAACCCTCTGTTTTTGTTGCCACTCACTATCTCTAACACCAACACACCAAAGCTATAAACATCAGATTTCACTGAGAATAAGCCATCTACTGCATACTCTGGAGGCATGTAACCACTGCATTCCATCATCAAATGCAGTTAGGGTATGTTAAGTAAATCATTTTCATTTTAGTTAGCAAGAAGTATAAGGAGCCAACAAGAATTTCAATAGGTGAAAAGCCTAGAAACACACATTTTTTTCTTTTTACAGAAATGAAATAAATCTCAGGGTTCTTACTAAGTTCCAACCACTAGCTTTGTATTGTCTTCACTTTCATCTCCTCTAAAAGCTCTTGCCATTCCAAAATCTGAAATTTTGGGGTTCATTTCACTGTCCAGTAGAACATTGCTTGCTTTGAGATCCCTATGGACAATTCTCAATTTTGAATCTCTGTGAAGATAGAGAAGTCCTCGAGCAATTCCCTCAATAATGTTGAAGCGTTTGTGCCAATCCAGTTTGGTACTTCTTGTTTTATCTGGACAAATGCAAAACCAATTTAGTTGATGGTTTAAGCACTAGTCCACTATTAAAAATGTAGCCAAGTACTGTATGTCGTGTCTATAGGACCAAACCGAAAAGGATGGAGTCAAGACTTCCGTTGGGCAAGTAATCATATATTAGCATCCTTTCTTCTCTTTGAACAGAATAGCCCAAAAGCCCTACAAGATTCCTGTGTTGAAGTTTGGAAATCAAAACAACCTCATTCTTAAACTCTTTAAGGCCTTGTCCAGACTCCTCTGATAATCTTTTCACAGCTATTTCTTGTCCTGATACTAGCTTACCCTGCACATTAATTATCATTATATTATTGAGAAAAAATTTGCCAGAGTTTGGTTTACAGAGTGACACATTACCTTGTAAACAGGACCAAAACCACCCTTTCCAATCTTATTGCTGTCAGAGAAGTTGTTAGTAGCGGCTACAATGGTATTGAAATCAAAGAGAGGTAACTCCAGGTCTTCTTCCAGTGGACTTTTATCTCTGTCTCTGCCTTCATTCTCTTGGTTGTTCAACTCACTAACTGTTTATTCAGGATGAAATAAGAACAATTGGAGACTGGATAGCATTGAGGAAAGGGGAAAAGGTAAAACAGAGAGGGGGGGGGGGGTTGTCCTTTCTGATTAACTGTTCAAGCTAAGTAGTTTGCAAGAATGTATTGAGGAAACAAGCACACCATTGCTGGATAAGCTTGTTAGGTGATCAAGCTCAATAGTGATCTCCCAGGATAATTAAAAGACTATTAAGTAGAAATAGTACTGAGTGTGCTAGTATGGATAACTCTTACCTCTCTTTGTCCTCCACTTCTGTACAATATACCATCCAACTGAACCCAAGAGAAGCATAACCATAACCATCACCAAGAAGATGACTATCGCGATTTCCGCACCTTTTGAAATCTTACCAGAATCACTATTTAAACCTATGGACAGAGTTAAAAATTGAATCTGGTTAGAACATAGCAAATTCAGGCCATGAAAATTTTTGAGTTTAATTTGAAAATTTGTAAACCTGGTAAGAAAGTGTCAAAATTACAAGAAGGAAACAGTTAAGAAGAGCCAACAGAGTCAGAGATGAACCTAGTTCAGAAGCTGCCATGCGGATATAGAGATCTTGCCCATTAGAATTGTATTGTCTAATATCAATCAAATCCCCAAACCAGGTCAAACAACCATTGCCTTCTCCACTAATATTCATTTCAGCATAAGCCATACAAGAACAGTTATTCAAGCACTGCAAATAGCAATTCTCAGGGTCCATGCTCTTGTTCACCATAACCAACGCAGCATCTGGCAACGTCACTCCCTTATACTTCACAAACCCCTCCCCATTCCGGCAACCCAGTTGGGCTTTTCTGACACATCCGCCGGACCAGTTCAACAAACTCCAGGCGGTCGGAGATTTGGGTGTGAACCCATTCAAACACTGGCAATTGGGTGTCATGTTAATGTCACAATAGCCATAAGCGCCGCATCGGTCATAACTATCACAGACATCTTCAGGCAAGGTGTATAGAAGGACCCACTGAGCAGGGCCTACGTTCCAAGTGAAGTGTTGAATCAGGTTCGATTCTGTCATAACAAGCCTTGAGATCACGTTATCCCCGTCCTCATACACGTAATACATTTCTTCCTGGTTAGAGATGAACATGGGTTTGATCACTGCGTCTGCCGGCAAGACAGAGCCGCTGCTGAATTGATCACCACCCCATGGCCCAGTTCGGTACAGCTCTGTCAATCCTTTGCGAAGAACTATTTGAGCAAGTGGACTTGGGTCTACACTGAAAGAGTAATCTCCCGGATAAGGGTCATCGATGCTTCTCCATGATGTCAGATTACGATTCAGACCATTTCTAAAGTCCCACCCAAGTTTCATACCCGGTAACAGAGTATCTGTCGGATGATCGAAACTCTGCCAGAAGACGTTCGCTAAATTGTCTCTGAGAACAAGATTACCAGAATTTAATAGCTGCGCAACCGCAACTGAATTCTTTGGGACCGTTGACGAATTCGAAGACCAGATAACGTTCCCATTCCCATCGAGGAGGACTAGATTTCCATCGTTGCCAATACTTAGATCTCCAGAAAAGTCTTTAAGTGGGTTGTCTCTGTTCGCGACCCAGACGACTGTGAATGAGATGTTCTTGTACCAGATACCAAGGTAACGATTCTTGGAAGCATGAGGACTAAAGAAGCCTAAAACGAAGCTCTGGCCTGATGAAACTAAGGTCTGACCGTCACTAATGGGATGGGTTACATTTATACTATCAACAGCTTCAGAAATTGGTGAGAATGGGATCAAAGCGTAGAAAAATAGGAGAAAGGGGAGACCCTTCATTGATCTTTCTATGAGTTTGTGGCCCTTCCTGAATCAATTTTCGGCACAGAAAGAAGGTTTCTTACTGTAGTTCTTAATTTTTGAATGACTACTAATAGTTTGACAATGTCTACCTGAAAGACTCCATTGATGATTGGCCAATTATTATTCACAAATTGAAGGGATATTCCCATTCACTGAATTATGGGTATAGATATGATCAAAAGACAGGGATTGTTCAGTTGTTCTTTGGTCAGTTTGACAAATTGTTCCTGTGATGAAGAGAAGCAGCAGTGATAGGCGTTTCCGTTACGTAAGACTGCGTTGTGCATAATAGTCAATGGAGCAGTTGGGTACGACTGTTGGTTTAAAAAAAAAAAAAAAAAAATGCTACAACTGGTATGTGTCTACGCCAAAGTTCTGAAGATGTTCGCAGGCACCATACCATTGGCAATCCTCAAAGTCTCATGGTAATGCGCTTGCCTTCAAGTCGGAGCTACCTGTGAGGAAGTCTTTTGTGTTCATCCATTTCATTTTTACGGGTCTGGGAGGACCCCATGACTATTTTACTTCCCTTTTCTATTGGGTATCTACGTGATACTATGTGGTAATTTGATTGTAAATTTGTTATCCATCTCATCATTTAATTATGGAATTATTACAAAAATGAGTATTTGCTACACTTTTTTCCAGAGGGACACAATTTCGGCAAATGGGATATATATATATATATATATATGCTATAGTGAAATTTGGAATGATATATTTTCGTCTTTATTGTGTTTGAATTTACCACAGACTAATTTCAGCTGATTCCAATTCAGTTGAAATCAAAATCAAAATCAAAATCAAAATCCAAATCCATGGGGGTTGATTTTATTGTTGATTGTACTTACCATAGTCCAATCTAATGTCCTCATATGTCAAAGTCATTTGAAATAGTCAAATCCTTATATAGATATTTTATGAAATTTGAATAATTAGAAAAAAAAAATGATATGTAAATGACTCATAAATAGTAAAAATAATTCGATTGAGATGGACCTTGAAACTTTTAAAAAGTATTTAAAATGCAGAGCACCACAAATGAAACTTAGTGCTATCCAAAACAAGAAACAAAAGAAAATTGAGCAGGCCACAAATAAAATGATTAGTTGTGAACTTACTTGCTGAATTGGTTGGACTTGGATCTTCTTTAGCATTCAACCAACGACTAGGAGGCACTTGGGGTGGAATTCTGATCCAGTCCGACATCGGAGAGATCCCAGCCGCATCTGATAGTTGGGTACACCTTGGGCATCAACCTAACACTTGGATGCGCACCACAAAGGGCTTCTAGCTTCAAAATGTGTGTTGGGCTCTCTCTGGTATTGGAGAGGTTCTAAATCTAGGCAAGGGTTAGCATGGAGAGGATCCAAGTCCGAATTGATCACCATTCGATGACCCACTTCGATAGAGTTTGAAATGAAGGCACCGTTTGACAACATTCATGTCGTTTCTGCGTCCAAAAACAACATAAACGACTTTTCACGTTTCTGAAAATAGAAACAGATTTTTGGGTGTTTGATAAACCTATTTCTTGAAATAGATTTTTGGGATTCGATTGTCTTTCCACTGTTAAAGAAGGCGACCTTCGGTGGCTTTTCAAGGCCGCCTTTTCTTTCATTGCTTTTGGGATTGAGGAATTTTATCGGGATTTTTATAATGGTTTTCGTCCAAAGTCGTTTCTAGAAATGATGAAACATGTATGACTTGTTTCGTCAGATGCGTTTCTAGGAATAGAAATTGATATAAATTTTGATTTATATTTCTAAAAACAAGAGAAATGGAACGACTTTATCAAACGATATTTAGGTTGTTTCTCTTTTCTGGAAACAAGAAAACGCAAAAATAGCAGAAATGGAATGTTGTCAAATGGTACCGAAATTACCACAATTAGACTTGAAGTTTGGATGTTGATAAAGAACACCTTAGACAATTAAAAAGAGTTTGAAATGAAATTACCATAATTAGACCTTAAGCATGGATGATGATGAGGAACAACTTAGACAATTAAAAAGAATTTGAAGAACGTTCCGACTCCTATTATCAGCCTTATAGAATGCATACCATCAATTAATGATTGAAATATTATTGTTTCAACGGTTGGGAAGCCATGAGGATAACTTCATTCTTGGTTACCATTGCTCTATCGATGGAGGCACTCTAGTCTATGTATATAATCTCTATATAGAGAGAGGAACGAGTTCCTATGTATTAATAAATGGGGATGCTTCATTTTGTCATTCTTGCACGTACTAATCTTTCCTAGGTATTAATAAAAGGGATAATACGTTTGGGATAATATGTTTGTAACTAAGGTGGTTACGAGATATATATATATATATATATATATTAAATGCAAGTGTGGCCCTGAGAGAGGAAATAAAATATCTACATCAAACTAAATATATTTCAATCATATATGATATCAATTGAAGCAATTAGATTTTTAAGATGAATATTAAATTTTATTTTTAATTTTCAAATAATGATAGATAATTACAGCTTTTGTTTTTAGAAAGTCAATGGGCTATTCTAGGATAGTGGAGAGAGAGGGAGGGAGAGAGATGTAGAAAGTGAGAAACCTGATGTAGAAAAAAAATTTTAAACATTTAATTTATTTTCCAAACACAAAAAGACTCATCTCTCTCTCAATATTTGATTTAGTTACTATTTACATATATATATATATATATATATATGTAGTTCGAATCTACCATTTAATATATATATATATATATATATTTGATTTAGTTATTGTTTACATAGGAGACTCGACTCAAGCTCAATATTTTTTTTGCTAAACTTTGTCACTTTAATCAATTTTCTAACTTGTCGAAGTATTGATTTGACTTAGTCTAACCTTTACAAAAAATCAACCACGGGACTTGGTAGATACTACTATCTTCTTAAGGTATGGAACCATTTCCAACACCATTAGTACTCTACCAATTGAGTTAAAGACCCATATTTAAATTCTAAAATCCATAATCAAAGAAAAAGAAAGCCAAATATAATACTCTTATGGAAATGATCATACGAATAATATTTCATCATTTAAACGATAGAAGAATGAAATGAAGTTCAGATGAATTTAAGGCAGACCACTAAATGAATTAGTAGTTTGAGAAGAAGAAGCAAGTATAAAGAAAACCATTATTAGCAATATAATTTATAATCTCACATATCTTAATTGAATACTATATAATGCCTCGTCCATATGAGACAACTTAAGCACACCATAACTTAAGCCATAGAATAAGATTGTCCTATACATGGTCAAGTCAGTTATACCATTCAAACTGCAAAACACCATGATTATACCAACCCTTGGACAACCATTTGAAAATACATAGCTAAATTGTTCAACCATCAAGTTTAACTTCAAATTATATCTTTAATAGAAAAATAAAATGTGATCAACATGGCTCAAACATGGGCATGCACAATGTCAAACGAGAGAGACGTTAGTGTTAAAAAAGAACCCAATAAATTACCCACTCTTTAATTTCTTCAAAAAAAAAAAAAAAAAACTATACAACAAAAGAGAAGGCTAGTAATTTAAACAAGAAGAGAGTAGTAAATTATGAAACATAAATAAGCAGAAACTGCAAGAGCATACAAGAATATGAGTTTCCACTGACTCGCATTGTATCCAGCGGTATGTCAACAGTTGCATCATGTTTGTTGTCACCATTGCCATCCACATACAGCTCTTTTGACCATCACCTTTTAGTTTAAAAAATATTTATCCCATGTTACAAACTTAAGACAAATAATAACCTATAAATTTTACTATTCTTCCCCAAATCTAAAGTTGAATACTATTTTCAGTTAGAGAGGAAACAATCTTTTTAAATGGCTAATGCATCCTCAAAAATTAATTGACTTTTCAGCCAATCTGTTATATTGGTTCTCGTCGAAGTAACTAAAAATATATGTGCAAAATAAATAGAACAATTTGACACGTCGTAACCTTTTAGGCACAAATGGCTCCGACCAGAGAACCTTATTGAATTCAATGAAATCTGATTAAAAATAGAAGAATATGTTTATAAAGCAATAATCCTTTGAGAACATCCTTCCACCCTTAGAACAACTGTCCCAAGACTTCAAAGCCCATGAAATATTGAAATTTCCTTTACAATAGTTTAACTAACATAGGCTTTGACAAATACTCCACTCTTAATTTACATTGTAGCCCTGCCATTGGTCCACCACATTCTCCACTAGTGGCACACTAAGAAGCCAGCCAAGATCAACCACAATAGCAATGCTCAAGGGAATATGGCCATTTCGGGAAAATTCATGGACCCAACACAGTAGAGATCTTATTATTTCAAAAGCTCAACTTCGATTATTTAGCCCAGCAACCTCTTCCGGCTAGGAAAATGCATCAAAGAGAATAGGAATAATCTCCAATCAATAACAAGAAATTTAATTTTTTTTTTCTTTTTTTTTTTCTAATGATCAGAAAAACTATATTATATTAGAGAGTAAGTACAAGGTCTTGTTGTCAAATTAGGGTTACATGCCATATAATATATAAATTGCATAATGGGGTAGTCTTCAGTATTTTTAAGATGGAAGGAGATTGTTTGTGAAAGTGAAGAACTTTTATGAAATTTTGCAAAATGAAGGAGAGGCCAGGCTTCATTGCAAGGGAATGGAAGTAGGTTAGTTAGCTTATTGTTTTCGTGCTATATTTTATGGATCTCTCATCCTTTGGTAGGTAGTTGTCCTCAATCCTGCCACTGCTTCACCTTGAATAGTTGTAGTAGTATTTGAGCTGATGATCCTAAGTTGACCTTGTAATATGATTCCGAAAACCCATCCTGAAACTGAGGTTAAACTATTAGTTGCTCTAGTAGAGACCAAAACTGGGTAGTTCAAAAAAGGAATATGAAAGTTTTTGTTCAATCGTGCTGGATCACTGTAGCAAATAATTCATTAGTACATCTCAGCAATATATTTAAATAAAAAAATCCACATATTTATTTTATGTAAAACATTCATTGTGTTAGGCGTACCTTTGGATGCAATAAAGTTATTCCGATGTTGCCAAATGAAATAAATAGTTATAGCAAAAACATGACATTTAGTTTTGAAAACAACGAATATAATAACAACTTGAAATATGAAAGAAATGCACCAAAAAAATTTTCACCACTAAAACAGGAGTGTCTGGAAGTTATGGTGATGTCCCAATACGGAGGACTGACCAAATGCAGATGGATGGAGCGAAAAGGACTAGGGGCAGGCCAAAAATGACTATTGAAGAGTTAGTAAGAAGAGACATGTAAAAGTTAAATCTTCACCCAAGTATGGCATCTAATAGAGTTGCCCTAGAGGGTTAAGATCCAGGTTGCTGATTATTCATGAGTGAGATGTCCCAAACCCCATTTTTTTTTTTTTTTTAATCACACGGATCCATATAGCTGACCCATTTAATTGGGATAAGGCTGAGATGTGTTGATGTATTGTTATCTTACATTAAAATTATGTTATAACAATGTCTTGCTTTTGGCTCATCCTTTAAGAGATAATAGATTACTAGTATTTACTCATTGAATGATATATGGAATTTAGGTTACTCTAGAGAACTCGGGAAGTTTTCAGAATAAAATAACAAGAAGACCTATGAAACCTCTGCTTAGCCTGCTTTGACGATTTGTTATTGCCAAACAATGGAAGAATAGACTAATGAGTTTGATTCAAGATAGAGAAAAGAAGTAAAATATAAGAACAATTTGGAGACTGCTTTGAAGATTTGTCATTAACATACACTTATAAAGTAAATTTACAACAAAGGACAAAACATTACAGAAGAAAATTTATATTTCTTGATACGTCAAGTGAACTAATCAATGGAGAGAGAGAAAGAGAATCGATTCTACTCTGACCATGGTTCTGGCTATATAGGGTAGGGGTGTCAATCGATCGAGGCGATCCGGTTTCGGTCGGGTTTAATCGGGCTTGAAGACTTTTAAAGGTTGCACCGTGTCCGCCCATTTAACTAATCGGGCTTAGTTAGTGAGGGCATGGTACACTTTATATTCGGTCGGTCGGTCTCGGGCTATAATCGGGCTATTAAAATCGAGCCTTAATCGGGTTTTAGTCAGGCCTTAACCGGGCCACAGACATGTTTAATGTTAAACGGGCGTAACCGGTTTTTAAACGAGCCTTCTTTAATATTATTGAGCAACAACGCCGTGATAGACGATGGGGTTTAGTCCACTGTTGTTGAGTTTAATTGTATTATCACCATGAAATCAAAGTCACCCCACCCCCACGCCCCCCCTGCACCAAAAAAAATCATGAAAATAGGTACACTAGACAATGTTCAGTGAACTAACAATCATATTTACTAGCATACAAATCCTTGTCTGAGTTGGATACATAACCAGTACCTTGGTTTTAAAAATGAATGACCCAACATGCAATAAAATGTTATCTGCCACACAAGTCTTCCACCAGATAGTAATAAAATGTTCAATAATCCATATCAAGCTTCACTGGAGTATAGCAATGAGCATTGCAAGAAATCATCTCCAAGATCAAAAGCATCTGTAGATTCCAACACACATGCAACCATGCGACACAGTTGCGAACTCCTAACTGTTTAAAATGTGCAGAACTGCTGCAAGACTAATAGCTGTGAACTTACTGTGAACTTACACAAAACATCCTTCTAATATTACAGGATCGGACACACCAGCAACTTGGTTCTTTTAACCAAAGGAGGCACATGCAACACGAGAGAAAAAATAAATTCTCTGAACCTTGTAAGAGAAGCAGAAACTCACCGAAATTAATCTAGCTCCAATCTAGATGCGTTTGAATGAAGGAAATGGAAGTAATAGACGGCCAACACCATATATTGCGACAACAAAGAAATGAAGAACTAAGCTCAATGGGCTTGGCGACTGGCAAATCGACGACAACGGAGAATGGAGAACCACAACGGCGGTCGCAGCGCAGTCACCGTAGTGTCAAACGAAGACTCGAAGAGGAAGGTTGAAGACTGACTTGGGCTCGGTGACTGGAAAATCAACGACACCGGAGAATGAAGAACCACATCGGTGGTCGCGGCGCAGTCGCCGTAGTGTCAAATGAAGACTCGAAGAGGAAGGTTGAAGACCGACTTGGGCTCGGTGACTGGAGAATCAACGACACCGGAGAATGAAGAACCACAGAGGTGGTCGCGACTCGTGACGCAGTTGCCGCAGTGTCAAACGAAGACTCGAAGAGGAAGGTTGAAGACCAACTTGGGCTTGGCGAGTGGCAAATCAACGACAACGAAAACCACAGCGGCGGTCGCGGCAATGTTAAACGAAGAGAAAGGTTGAAGACCGAGGGACTAGGGTTTTTGGTTTCTTTGTTTAGTTTTTCTTTTTAACTCTTTCATATGGGGGTAAAATAGGTATCTTTCAATCGGGCCGGGCCAAGCCGGTGCAAAATAGATCGGTCTCGGTCAGGTATTAATTGGTCGGTCTCGGTCGGGTGCCCGACGGTCCAAGTATCAGGACTGAGACCGACTATTTATAAACGGGCCGGGCTCAAGCCCGACTCATTTAATAAATGGACCGGGTCGAGCCGGGCTATAAACGGTTGGTTCTGGTTGGTTCCATCAGGTCGGGCCACGAATTGACACCCCTAATATAGGGGTCGTGTGGTTCTGAAATATTTTTCAGAACTCCGAGCCACATTAATAACTTATAAGGGGCATTGGCATCGAACATGTCTGCATGTGTGATTAAAGAATGACAATAATGACCATTAAAAGTAGGGAGGACATACAAGTTAACTGGGAATCAAGAGGTTTGCAGACGAACATTCCGCCAAAACAAAAAGAAACTGAACAGAAGCCGTCTGTAAGCATTGGATTCAGTGGAAAGTAATCAAACAGAACCAAAAATCTGCAAAAACTAAAAATAAGCCATTCAACCCATAATCAATTCAAATAATTAAATCTTAATGGTGGGAGGGGAAGGTCCTAAATAATAGAATAGCAAAAAGGTGTAATGACATTCCAAAAAATTATACTTCTAAAGGAAATCTAGTTAGAGGAACACAAAACCCCAAACCTGTAAAGAAGACAACAGTTATTAATGTCATTGGTGGCAAAGCCATTTGGAGAGAAAGGGAGAGGTTACTTAGGATACTTCGATGGAGGCTACAATATATTCTTCGACTAAGGTATTTAAGACTGAAAAATGAGAGAGTAAAAATGAAAAAAAAAAAAAAAAAAATGGGGATAAAGACTATAGAAAGGTATAGATTGTCTTTTTACTGTAAATATAGAATTATATATAGATTTTTCTTTTTTTGGTGAAGGAATAATATATAGCTTATGGCAAGAAAGGAGAGAGGAGCGTGCGTGAGAGAGAGAGAGAGAGTTTAATAAAAAAACTAATTTTTTATTTTGATTGAATAAAGAAATTAATAGTAGTTTCTAAATATTAGAAAGAGTGTGTGTGTGGAGGGAGGGTGTGAGAGTTTAATAAAGAAAGTAATTTTCTTAAATAAAAACGAAACTAATATTTAATTATAAAAAGAATAAATGGTACCCAAAAAAATAGAAAAAATAAGAAAGATGAAGAAAAATGATAATGAAAAAGTTAAGGTATTTAAGTAAATAAGATGGTTAAAATAGTAAAAAAAAAAGATTAACTACGAAGTATGAGTACATGCACTTATATAAAATAGTATAATATGATATATATAAATTTTGGTTAAAAGGTGGTTACAATTTTACTTTTCCTTTTTCACCCTTGTTAATATTATTCCCCCTCCTTTATGTTAAAACTTTATTATTATTATTATTATTATTATTATTATTATTATTATTATTATTATTATTATTATTATTATTATTATTATTATTATTATTATTTCACTATCCCTCTCTACCCATTGATTGGCATTATTATTATTATTATTATTATTATTTTATATAATTTCACTATCCCTCTCTACCCATTGATTGGCTCCATCTCTATCTCCGTTTCATCATTTTCCCCATCTCTGTCTCAGTTTTTGTTTCTGCAGCTCCTCCCACTCTTCGTCCTCCCCTCCCTTACAAGTCCCCCTTCCTAACCTTGCCCTCAATACTCCCTCACTCTGCAACCTGGCCCCATCCTTTGGAAACTTTCCTAGCCCCCTCGAGTGGTTGTCTTTAATTAATCCACTCCCTGTGTTTTTCCTATAATCTTTAAGTGAGCAGTCCAAAATTCATCCTTGCTTAGAATCTCCATGTAACTGATCCAATTAGATTAGGATAAGATTTTAAATATTAATGTTGTTGTTGATAGTCTCGCAATAGGACAGACCCCAAGTTAGGTATTAATGTCATCCACATTGATATGAGGCTACATTGAAAGAGGGTTTGCCTCTTAGGAAGTTTGAGCAAACTTTCTACTCGGTCTGAGCAGTCCACTCCTTCAGGATCACCCACCACACAGAAAATTTTCTTTCCTTGGTTGGTGGTATCTCTACCAACGCAAATTATGTCAATTTATTCATACAATTTGTCAAGCTAACCTTTGAGTCTTTGACCTTTCTATATTTTGGACTACTCCAACTTCAACGAAATAATCTACCTTGTCATTGACATGGACCTAGATTGTGATATTCACAATTGAAAAATCCTAATCAGATGATCCTCTCAGAGTGTAATCGCAGGGTTTTTGTGTTAGTGATTCTAAATCCTAGAATCATTTGAATTATCTATAGTGTATAGAATACAAGAATGAATAATGGAAAGAAATCAATCACATACCCGTTGAGCGTGAATAAAGTCCCTAAATCAAGGTTGACGCTTATACCATAAACTATGATAAAGAACCACGTAATATGGGTCCTTCTATTGAGATTTTCTGCAGCCTCTTACTATGGGATCTTCTCTTTGTCTCTACACTAGCTCTGTGAGAAAGTAGTGCTCCCAAATATTATTATGAAAAGTAATAGCTGCAGGGACCGTCAGTATTCTATATATAATAGAATTCCTAAACCCTATTCCATTCCCACAATAGAATAGGGCTAGAAGTTTCTTAATTAGAGTGGTCCTTATTCTCTTGGACCCAATGGGTCAATCAATATCAGTTAAGCCCACATAAGAGTCCTAACAATCTCCCACTTGGGCTACACTGATACTGATGTCTTCCCATTGACATCTGGCCAAATAATCCCAAGATTGAATACCACTCAAAACAAACTTTGATCCAATCAATAATCTCCATTGTTGAACAATAGTAGAAAATACACCTCAATATACGGCATATAACTATCTAATGTTACAGACAACAGAAAATTGTCAATTCAAATCGCCTGGAAACATAGATATAAGGAATTATATCATAACTGTGATCACATAAGATATATCATTCCTTATAGGTCCGTTCCTGATCTAAAGATCAGCCTACCTTGAAAACCTCACAGGTAGAGAACTTTGATATTAATCAACACTTAGGCAAACCGCCATTTTCTTGTATTAATATCTCACTTTGGCATACAGCCTATGGTTAACAACCATCTCCATGGATTTAGGCTAAATACCGCCATAAATCACGAAACTTGGCTAAACACCGCCATTAACTGTGACATGTCAAAGTAAACCACAATAATCATACAACAATACGATGAGAGATAATATAAATGAACACTATACTGGAAAGTAAACATCCTCAATATAGATTGTGCTCATAATATATGATTTAACAAAATAATGCTTATTACAATATCACTATGGATAAGTAAACTCCCACTAAACAAGCATATCAAAAGATTCCACCACACCCATGTTAAAAATATGAGTTTTAAAAATTCCCACTGGAAGAGCTTTGGTTAGAGGATCAGCAACCATCTCTTCAGTAATAATATGCTCAACAATGATCTCCCCAGCGTTGAACTCCTCGCAAACCACAAGATATTTAATCTCAATGTGTTTGGAGCTGCTAGATCTCTTGTTATTCTTTGCAAAGAAAACATCAGAAATATTGTCACACCACAAATGCAAAGGCTTAGAGATGGAATCTACAACTTTCAGTTCAGATATAAAATTTCTCAGCCACACTGCCTGCTTGGTAGCTTCATAAAATGCCACAAACTCAGCTTGCATAGTGGATGAAGCTAAAATAGTTTGTTTGGCACTCTTCCAAGAAATAGCTCCTCCTCCCAATACAAAAATGTATCCAGAGGTAGACTTTCTATCATCAGTACACCCACTGAAGTCCGAGTCAGAATACCCCACAACTTCAAATTTTTCTGATTTACTGAACACTAGCTTGAAGTCCTTTGTCCGTTGTAAATAGCGCATGACCTTCTTGGCTGCAGTCCAATGAGCCAAACCAGCATCAGATTGAAACCTGCCAAGTACACTAATTGCAAAGGCAATGTCAGGGCGAGTACAAACTTGTGCATACATCAAACTTCCAACGGTAGAGGCATAAGGCTTGTCATTCATTGAGCTCCTCTCAATATCATTCTTTGGACATTGTTGCTTGTTCAACTTGTCTCCTTTACTGATGGGTGTTTTACCACCAGAACATTTAGACATGTTAAACCTCTTTAAAACTTTATCAAGATATGCCTGTTGTGATAGCCCAAGTAACCCCCGCGGCCTATCACGACTAATCTCGATTCCAAGCACATAACTTGCTTCACCCATGTCCTTCATTTCAAAGTTTTCTAAAAGAAAACCCTTGGTCTCCATCAATAAGGTTTTGTTGCTGCTAGCCAACAGAATGTCATCCACATAGAGCACAAAAAAGATGAAACTACTCCCACTGAGTTTCAGATATATGCACTGATCGATTGGATTCTCTACAAAAATAAAAGAAGTCACAACTCGATCAAATTTTAAGTACCATTGTCGAGATGCTTGCTTTAACCCATAAAGAGACTTTTTCAGCATACAAACAAAGTCCTCTTTATCATTTTCCTCAAAACCTTCAGGTTGTCTCATGTACACCTTCTCTGACAGCTCTCCATTCAGAAATGTTGTTTTCACATCCATCTGATGTAACTCTAGGTCAAAATGGGCAACAATGGACATGATAATTCTGAATGAGTCCTTTGATGAGACAGGTGAGAAGGTTTCCTTGTAATCTATCCCCTCTCGCTGAGTAAAACCCTTTGCCATGAGTCTAGCTTTGTAGCATTCTACTCTACCTTGAGAATTTGTCTTGGTTTTGAAAACCCACTTAGATGCAATAGCCTTACAATCCTTTGGAATTTGCACTAATTCTCATACTCCATTGTTGCTAATGGATAACAACTCTTCCTTCATTGCTTCTACCCATTTGTCTGAATGCTTATGATTAACTGCTTGAAGAAAAGTAACAGGGTCTTCTTCTTGTCCTATGTCAAACTCACACTCATTCAAATAAAAAACATAATCAGAGTGCAGAGAAGGCTTGCGCACTCTAGTAGACCTCCTTATAGGTTCAGTTGGAAGCCTACCAATATTAGCGGTATCAGGAGGTGAAAGTGGGTCTGCAATAGCAATATCTGTCCCAACTTGCAAATCATGTTCAATTGGAGTTTGAGTGACTGTATCATCAGACAAGATGGGATTGAGATCAATAAGTGAATTTCTCAACTCAACAGGTGCTATCTCAGGAGTGTCATACTCCCCTTCTTCAAAAGAGAAATTACGAGGAGTTCTAGACTCTTCATTACATTCAACAAATCTAGCATGAGTGGTCTCTACAATTTTGTGTCCTGGACCAGGACAATAGAATCTATTCCCTTTAGACCTCTCTGGGTATCCCACAAAATAGCAACTTGTAGTCCTTGAGTCAAAAACTTTTTCTTGAGGGTTAAAGACTTTGGCTTCTGCTTGACATCCCCACACTCACAAGTGTCTAAGGCTAGGTATTCTGCTACTCCAGAGTTCATAGGGAGTCTTATTCACAGATTTGCTTGGCACTCTATTGAGAAGGTAAACATCAGTTTTAAGTGCCTCTCCCCATAAGGATTCTGGTAAGGTGGTATTACTCACCATAGAACGGACCATGTCTTTCAGAGTACGATTTCTTCTTTCAGCTACTCCATTCTTCTGAGGTGTTCCAGGCATGGAATATTGAGGAGCTATCCCATGTTCTTGCAAGAATTTTGCAAAAGGACCAAGCAACTGCTCAAAATCACCACTTCTCCCATAATATTCTCCACCCCTGTCGGATCTGACCACTTTGATCTTCTTGGAGTGGAAAAGTTCAACTTCAGCTTTAAAAGTCTTGAAAACATCTAGAGCACTAGATTTCTCACTGATAAGGAAGACATACCCATATCTTGACCAATCATCAATAAAAGTTATGAAATAACGGTGCCCAGTGAGTGTAGGGACAGTAAAAGGCCCACAGATGTCAGTGTGAATGAGGTTTAATACTTCAATGCTACGAGTAGCATCCTTTTTCTTGGAGATTGTCATCTTTCCCTTAATGCAATCTATACATGTTTCCATGTCCTGAAAATCAATATCTTTTAATATCCCTTCCTTTACCAATCTTTTTATCCTCTTAATTGAAATATGACCTAGCCTTCTATGCCACAACATAGAGGATTTCTCATCAATCAGAGACCGTTTCACTCCCACATTCAGAACTCATGAAGAATTATAATTCAATCTATAAAGCCCATCAACAAGAGTACCACTACCAATCGTGATAGAATCATGTAATAAACAAAATCCAACTTGATTAAAATTAACAGAATAACCATCTGAACAAAGTCTAGAAACTGAAATCAAATTCCTCCTCATAGAGGGAACATAAACAACATCCTTCAAATCAATAAATGAGTCTGAATGAAATAATAATCTGATAGTTCCTATGGCTTCCACTTCAACTCTAGCTCCATTGCCCACGAACACCGTCACTTCATCCTTGCTTGGCACCATCCTGTTTAGGAACCCCATCATCCTTCTTTTTCTCAAGGTAGGTCTTCCTCTTAAAATAATCTTTCTTCATGTGTCTTTTGGCCTTGCACCAAAAACACTCTATGCCACTCATGTCTTTTTGTACCCCAGATTCTTTGAAATTTTGCTTTCCCTTCTTGTTTTTCCCTCCTTTAAATGGAGTGAATTTTCCTTTCTTAAAGAACTTCTTGATCCCTTTGTTAGGTCCCATAGATGATGAAGTCTTACCTTGAGTAAGATTGACACTTTCAACTTTGGTCCTATTAATTGTTCCCTCTTCCTGGGTTACCACAGTGATCAATTCATCAAGACCCCATTTATCATTCAATGTATTATAAGTATTCTTAAGAGTCTTGTAGCTCTCAGGTAGAGAATTCAAGGCAATGGTGACCACGAAGTCATCATCAAAGTTAATATCTATACCTCTGATCTTGTTTCCTAGGGAAATCAGTTCCAGTATATGCTCTCTAGCACTTCCTACTCCATCAAATCTGGCCCTAGTCAATTGACTCATGAGATCGTGAGCCTGTGATTTCTTAGAGCTATCAAACTTAGCTTTTATAGCAGCCAAATACTCAGAAGCAATATCCTTTTTAGTAACACTATCCTTGATAGACTCAGGAAAAACACTTTTAATAACAGCCAAGGACTTCCTATTTGCAATGACCCACTTGTCATAATCCCCTTTCTCAGTTTGGGTACTGGTTGCAGTAGGTTCAGCTGGTTTGGTGGTCCTAGTACACAGATCTAGGTCCTTGAGAATCATGTAGACCTCTAAGTCTTCCATCCATTTGTTGAAATTATCCCCAGTAAGCTTAGGAATATCAAGTACACCAAAACTAGAAGACATCCTGTTGAATATTTTAATAAAGAATATTCTATTCAACATACAGACATATATGTAAAAGAATAAACATGTAACAATTAGCTAAATTAAACATTACATGCTCAAGTATCAATTACTTCATGAGTGTCAACCGGAACTACATTTCTGACCTTTGGGTCTGAAACATACTGGTCCACTCAAGTTTCTGCTATTACTGCGAGACTTCTTCTAACTTTCGAAAAGTACCGCCATCTTTGGATGGACAGCATCTTCTAGGTTGAGAAATCCCTTTTTTTTTTTCTTGCTTTAACTTTTCTTTGATAATGTCACCTTTGGGTGAACATTAGCAACCTTGCTACCAACCATTATTCTCTGTTTTTTCAGACAAAGAAGACCTTTGATTTGTATTCTATTACAATAAGGTTGAACTTTACCACTTTGGTGGATTCCACCCAATCTTACTGTAATAGTCTATAAATTCATTCCGGCAGCTAAAAGTGGGATTGTTTAACCATGAATAAAAAAATATTCATAAACAAAAGCATGAACTACATTACCAAGAATAAACAAGTTCATATTCTGATATGCAAGTAATGTATAAGTTGATTTTCTTTCATTTCTTCCAATTAATAGGAAAATTATAAAGAATCATTAAACACCCATACTTGTAACTTATACAAAATAGATCATAAAAGTTGATCAAAACTAGGCTCATAATATATCAAAACGAAGAGCACGAAAAACTGGACTCAACGCAAAAAATCAGGGTGAAAAATTATTCACCATTTGCCCGTACGAGCCATTTGAAGTTACTATTTTTTTTTTTTGAATCAAAATCAATCCAATCCAACCGGTTCGGGCAAATTAGTTCCGGGTCAAAGTTTGGGTCAACGACCCGGTCAACCTTTGACTGAGTTGGTCATGAGTTGACCCACTGCATCCCGGGTCAACTAGGTAGGGTTTCCGAGTTGACCCGGCGATGACTCGCCTCCGCCTTTTTTTTTTTTTTGAAAAAAAAAAATTTTTTTTTGAAACATTTTTTTTTCTCTCTCCTCTGACAATCGATTTCCGGTGGCACGTGCCGGCGTGTCCGAAGGTTTCCTGTGACGTGCGGCATACCGCCACGACCGTCTTCTCGTGCTCTACAACTTCTGTGAAGAAAGTTTTCCCATACAGGATCTTTAAATGAGAGTATTTTTTACATAATTTCTTGATTCTAACATCATAGTGTAGGCTCTGATACCAATTGTTAGTGATTCTAAATCCTAGAATCATTTGAATTATCTATAGTGTATAGAATACAAGAATGAATAATTGAAAGAAATCAATCACATACCTATTGAGCGTGAATAAAGTCCCTAAATCAAGGTTGACGCTTGTACCACGAACTATGATAAAGAACCACGTAATATGGGTCCTTCTATTGAGATCTTCTGCAGCCTCTTACTATGGGATCTTCTCTTTGTCTCTACACTAACTCTGTGAGAAAGCAGTGCTCTCAAATATTATTATGAAAAGTAATAGCTACAGGGACCGTCAGTATTCTATATATAATAGAATTCCTAAACCCTATTCCATTCCCACAATAGAATAGGGCTAGAAGTTTCCTAATTAGAGTGGTCCTTATTCTCTTGGATCTAATGGGTCAATCAATATTAGTTAAGCCCACATAAGAGTCCTAACATTTTGTTCTTCATTGCAGGGATGGGAGAGGGAAGAGGAGCAAGAGCCCAATGACAAGGGTGGGAGTAGCCGACCTGGATTAATGAGCGGCGCCGACGACAGAATCGAGAGAAAGGGAAGTAGTGGGAGGAGAGAGAAGAAGATGGTTGGACCATGTTGAGAATTTACGTCAGTGGATACCATATTATAGTGCCACATCATTATGTGGAGGGTAAAAAGAGTCCGGTTATATTGTCCGATGCCTGGTTTCAAGTATCGGTCTGGTATCCGCCATATTGATCGGATCGGATTGGTATTGGTTGAGACCGATCTCCGATATCTGATTGATCCGGATCGGTTCCAGGATAAAACAGTAAAAAATCAGTACTTTTTATAAAAATCAAGGGCAAAATTGACCGATAGATTATATCAGATTGATATCGACAGAGACCGATACCAATACCGATACTGTCCCTTAAATCCTTGGTTAGATGGTTACAAACAAACAGACTCTTATTCAAAAAATAATATTTAATTATATTATTATTAAGGTGATTTACATCAACCTCCCCTTGGTGTTTGTCTATATTACATCCTCCCCTAAAAATCCGTTTATTACATTTAAAGCCACCTAAACTAACACCATGCCAGAGGTGTTAGTTTTTTAAATAGAGAAGGTGATTTTACCCCTCTCATCATCTTCTTCTTCTTCTTCTCTCCTCTTCTTCCAACACCGTAAGGGCTCCAAGACCAGTTCCCAGGTTAACGACTGATCAACCCTGTTAGAGGATCTGATCAGAGTCACTGACCAACAGAGATTTACACTGTTAACAGAACATCCTTCTTCAAATGCCACTTTTAGATCCGATGACACCGTCGTCAAGACTAGTGAGGACTTTATTGCTTCTAACCTAACATCATCGACGTTCCTGGTAACGTTGAGGAAAACCCACCTAATTGTGAGGGTGACATTGACAAACCGATTGACTGTACAAACAAGGAAATCTTTAATTTGTTGATGAAAGTAGCTATAGAGCATTTTAAGGATATCCACTTGTTGGTGTACGATGTCTTATATCCTATCGCAGTTTAATCCAGAGAGTATTGGTGCAGCACCTAGACAGGTAGGACGGTGGTCTCGCTTACTGGTTAGCGAGTCGTGGGGGTTGCAAGGGGGCGCAGGAGGTCCCCTGCATAGCAGGGGATGTAGGGGGCGCAGCCCCATACTCGAATTTTTTATTTAAAGGCAATTGTGTACTTTTCGGATTAGGGTTTTTTCGCTATATATTTGCAGCGAGGGTTTCTTTCTTTGTAATACAAGCAATAATGAGAGGTGTAAGGATGAGCGTTGTAAAACTATTCTCCATTGCTAGTGAAGCAGGATCTCATCTCACCGAGGACGTAGGCAACCTTGCCGAACCTTGTAAAATCTGTGTGCATTGTTTGTTTTGTTTTTCCATTATCTTCTGCATCATTTTAGGATTATATTTCTATAAATTGGTATAAGAGCTCTAGGTTTCCGTTTTCTAAGGTTTACTATCACAATGGCAGGGAAGGGATCAAATGTCAAGTATGATATCGAGAGGTTTAATAGGAAGAATAATTTCACCCTCTCGTATCAAAGGATGAAGGATCTTTTGAAACAGCAGGGTTTGGCGAAAACGTTATTAGAGAAGTCAAAGAAATACGTAAAAATTACTAACGAATATTGGGAAGAGATGGAGGAAAATGTGGTAAGTGTTATTTGATTAAATCTTTCTAATGATACCCTACAATATGTTGTGGGTATCGAATCTGCATCACAGTTATGGGTGAAACTTAAAAGCATCTACATGACGAAGTCCTTAACGAACAAGTTGTTCGTGAAGAAGCAATTGTATTATCTACAGATGGAAGAAGGTATGGATCTATTAGAGTATCTTAACATGTTCAATCAGATCATAAGTAAACTTACAAACATGGAGGTTAAGATCGAGGATGAAGACAAGGCGTTACAGTTGCTGTCATCGCTCCCAGAATCATGTGATCACCTAGTAACGACTCTCTTGTACAAAAAGGAGACCCTTGAGATGAATGAAGTCGCAGCTGCCCTCATGTCCAATGATACAAGGAAGAAGACCAATAGTATGAAATCTCAAGGAGAAAGGTCTTTTCGGAGGTGACAAGGAGCAGGAAAGAGGGAGATCAAATCAGAAGGGATCTGGAAAGAGTCGATAGAAATCAAAAGGGATAAAGACAAAGGTCTCTTGTTACTATTACAAGAAATAAGGTCATCTAAAGAGAGAGTGCTTGAAGAG
This sequence comes from Macadamia integrifolia, assembly GCF_013358625.1. NCBI lineage: Eukaryota > Viridiplantae > Streptophyta > Magnoliopsida > Proteales > Proteaceae > Macadamia > Macadamia integrifolia. The sequence goes on along the minus strand of NC_056569.1, from coordinate 25,003,827 downwards.
GAAGGCGGACTTAAAGAAGAAATGTGTAGATAAGGCACTTAAGGAAGCTAGCATGGCTAACAGTTCAAATGGAGATGATGAAGATGTACTCTCTATATCATCAGGTATGAATCAACCTTCTGATTCTTGGATTTTAGATTCTGGATGTTCATATCACATGTGTCCACATAAATATTGGTTTGATACATATCAACCATATAATGGTGGGTCTGTCCTAATGGGGAATGATGTTGTATGCAAGACCATTGGGATAGGCACTATCAAAATCAAGATGTTTGATAAGATAGTAAGAACCTTAGCAGATGTGAGACATGTACCAGAATTAAAGAAAAATTTAATATCTTTGGGGGCACTTGACTCAAATGGTTGTAAGTACATAGCAGAAGGTGGAGTTCTCAAAGTTATTAATGGTGTTATGGTTATCATGAAGGGACAGTTAACAGGAAACCTATAAAGACTCATAGGGAGCACAGTTACAAGTTGAGCATCTGTGACTACAGATGCAGTATTTGATACAGATGATACCTATTTGTGGCATATGCGGTTAGGGCATATGGAAGAAAGATGATTGATAGAGCTTCATAAAAAGAAAATGTTGAAGGAAGTGAAAACTTGTAAACTGAACTTCTGTAAGTATTGTGTGTTCAGGAAACAGTGCAAGGTTAGTTTCAAAACTGCAAAACATAAGAGTAAATGGGTGCTTGATTATGTACACAACGATGTATGGGATCCTTCAACAATAAAATCTAAAGGTGAGATAGAATACTTCTTGACATTTGTTGATGATTACTCAAGGAAAGTCTGGATCTATTTCATGAAGCTTAAAAGTGAGGTGTTCACTAAATTTAAGGAATGGAAGGCTAAGGTAGAAAGGAAGACAGGAAAGAAAATTAAATACTTAAGAATAGATAATGGAGGAGAGTACAAAAATAAGTCGTTTCTAGAATTGTGCAAAGCTGAAAGGATTACACGTCATTTCACGGTTTCAAAGACACCATAGAAAAATGGTGTAGCTGAAAGGATGAATAGAACACTTCTAGAAAGAGCTCGGAGTATGAGGCTGAATGCAGGGTTGAGCAAGAGATTTTGGGCAGAAGCAGTGAACATGGCATGTTTCCTCATAAATAGGTCTCCATCAAAGGCGATTGATTATAAAATTTCTGAAGAGGTGTGGACAGAAAAACCAGTAGATTATTTTATTCTAAAAATATTTGGTTCTCCAGCCTATACACATGTTGAGAGTGAGCAGCATTCCAAGTTAGACTCAAAGTCTAAGCAATGTATCTTTCTTGTTTTAAGAAAGACGTAAAGGGATTCAAGTTGTGGGATCCAAGTTCACAAAAAGTTGTGGTTAGTAGGGACGTTGTGTTTGATGAGTCTCATATGATAAAGTCAAATTACAATTCACAAGTAGTTGATGAAAATAAAGAAGATTCTATTATGCAGGTGGAATTAGGTGAGTCAGAAACAAAAAAGAGAGAATGAGTCATCAAGTGACTTACTAGGACAACAGGAAGTAGTAGAAGTTCCCTATACTATCACAAAGGGTAAAGAAAAGCATACACAAAAAGCACATGTGAGATACGGGTTTGAGGACATGGTTGCCTATGCCCTCACTGTAGGTATAGGTGATCCATCTTCCTACCATGATACTTTGAGTGATGCACAGCATAATAAATGGATGGCAGCTATGATGGAGGAAATGGAGTCTCTACAGAAGAACAAGACTTGGGAGATTGTGAAAAAACCTAAGGGAAGAAAGATCATTGGGTGTAAATGGATCTTTCGTAAGAAAGAGGCAGTATTTTGAGAAGGAGCGTGAAAAGTATAAGGCCAGACTTGTAGTCAAGGGTTATACACAGAAGGAGGGGATAGACTACAATAAAATATTCTCTCTAGTGGTGAAACACACTTCGATCAGGGTACTACTTGTTTTGGTGGCCATGTATGATTTAGAGCTTGAACAACTTGATGTGAAAACTGTATTTCTTTATGGTGACTTGGAGGAACAGATTTACATGGAGCAGCTTGAAGGCTTCATGGTGCAGGAAAATGAAGATCATGTTTGTCTGCTTAAGAGGTCACTTTATGGCCTTAAGCAATCTCCTAGGCAGTGGTACAAGTACTTTGATCCCACATGATGAAGATTGGCTACACAAGAAGTGAGTATGATAGTTGTGTTTATTATAAAATGTCAAGTGATACTTCAATTATTTTGTTGATGCTTTATGTTGATGACATGCTCATTACTGTAAAGAACAAACATGATACAATGTCTTATATAACGTTGACAAGGTTCAGGCATTTGAGGTATGGTGTGGTAAACCTTATCTTATACAACGTCTTGTCTTTTAGCATAAAGCGTGCTGACCGCAATCATATCTTCCTTGCCTCGTCCCTATCTTTGGGGAGTACACTTTCTTTTAAGTACCTAATTATGGCATCCATCCAGCTAGGTCCGTTCTCGCCAACGGGTAATACCTCTTGGGGTCTTTCGGTACTTGGTTGTGGTAATACTTTAAAATACATCGATCATCCAAGGTCCGTGAAGTCAGAGGTGGCCAACTGTGATAGTGCATCTACACTGGCATTCTCTTCTGGTGGCACTTGCCTTACCTCGAACTCCTTAAAGGCTATTATTCTCTCTCGCACCATCTTTAAGTACTCATCCATCCTTTGTTTTTTGGCTTCGTAGTCTCCATTCACTAGTCGTACCACGAGCTAGGAATCACTGTGTACCACTAACTCCCGTACCATCAAAGCCCGCGCCAGATTAATTTTGGCTATTAGCGCTTCGTACTCCGCTTTATTGTTGGAGGCATCAAAGTCAAACCGTAGGGCATACTCGATCTTGAAACCTTTGGGGATGACCAGTATGATCCTTGCGTCGCTTCCCGCGCTGTTGGAGGCACCATCCACATACAATGTCTAGGTTTTTTCTACTCGGGCCTCGAAAACTTTTGGGGATCATCGGGGAGCGTTGTCTCAGCTATGAAGTCTGCTAGGGCCTGTGCTTTTATTGCAGTTCTCAGTTTGTACTGGATATCAAATTCTCCCAACTCTATGGCCTAGTTTACCAGGCAATTGAACATATATGGCCTCTGCAGTGTGAGCATGCATACCATGTGTGATTGAAAATAGGGCCTTAACTTTCTTGCCGCTATTACCAGGGTGTACGCCACTTTCTCTGTCTTTCTATATCTTATTTTGGCATCCAGTAGGGTTCGACTAATGTAATATATTGGCCGATGTTGCCTTCCTTCTTCCTTCATCAGTACCACGCTTACCGCCACTATCGATACAGCCAGGTACAACTGCAAGGTATCCCTGACGTCTGGCTTCGTCAGTAGTGGGGGTGCGGCCAAGTACTCCTTCAGTTGTTCAAAGGAATTTTCACATTCCTCCGTCCATTATAACTTTTTAGATCCCTTTAAGGCTTTGAAGAAAGGGAGGCACTTGTCAGCTGACCGAGACATGAACTGTCCCAGGGCTGCGACTCTGCCTATTAGCTCCTGGACTTGCTTCACATTCTGTGGTGGCCTCATATCTCGAATGGCCTATATTTTCACTAGATTGGCTTCAATTCCCCTCTCCGAGATAAAAAAGTCGAGGAATTTTCCCGATGCTACTCCGAACGCACACTTCGTTGGGTTCAGCTTCATGCCGTACTGCTCAGCACCTGGAACGCCTTTTCTAAGTCTCGAATATGGTGTTCTGCCTTCAGGATTTTTACGAGCATGTCATCTACGTGCACTTCTATGGTTTTTCCGATCATCCCCTTGAAGATCTTATTCACCAACCTTTAATAGGTGGCCCCTACATTTTTCAGCCCGAAGGGTATAACTTCATAGCAGTACAACCCCCCCTTAGTCACGAAGGATGTCTTCAGGGCATCGGCCTCAGACATCTTGATCTGATTGTACCTCGAGTACGCGTCCATGAAGCTCAGCGCCTTATGTCCTATTGTGGTATCGATGAGGAGGTCTATTTTTGGCAGGGGATAGCCGTCCTTTAGGTAGACCTTGTTCAGATCGGTGAAGTCGATGTAGATCCTCTATTTCTCATTTGCCTTCGGGACCATCACCACATTGGATATCCACTCCGGGTATTGGATTTCACGGATGAACTAGGCCTTCAGTAACTTCTCTACCTCTTCATCTATCTTCTACTGCCTTTCGAGGGTGAAGGTCCTCTTCTTCTGCTATACAGGCTTCTTAGTCGGGTTGACACTCAGATGATGCTCTATTACTTCTCGGTCTATTCCAAGCATGTCTAAGGCTGACCAGGCGAAGACGTCAGAATTGTCTCAGAGGAATGAGATGAGTTTTTCTCGTTGGTGCCTTGGCATTGTAGGCCCCACTTGGAATTGGAGAGTGTTATCTCCCTCTTCGACTTCAACTTATATCAGCTCCTCAGCCAGTCCCCCCCTTTGATAACTGGTGTCGTCGCGCAGATCTTCTATCAGGAGCGCCTCTCCCGCCTTTTCTTTTTCGCATAAGGTGGTGGTGTAGCACCTCCGGGATGCCTCCTGATCGCCTCGACATTCACTGACACCGTTCTTGGTTGGGAACTTCATCTTGAGATGTGGTGTGGAGATGACAGCCTTTAACAGGTTTAAACCAACTCTCCTTAACATGGCGTTGTATGCCAAAGTAATGCCTACTACTAGGAAGTTGATCATGACTGTTACTTGGAGGTCTCCGGTGCCAGCTCTAACTGGTAACTCAACCGATCCCTCAACTTTGACCGGGCACCGAAGAATTCTTGCAACGGGTGTTCGACCTTCTTCAGTTTTCCCTCGTCCAGGCCCATCTTCTATAAAGCTTCAAGGAACAGGATATCAGCTGGACCGCCGCTATCCACCAAGATCCTTTTTACTTTGCAATCGGCTATGGTCATGGTGATTACTAGGGGATCATCGTGTGGCGTGTGTTCCCCTTCCAAGTCATCATCCGAGAAGGAAATAACTGTCCCCGTCTTCACCTTCTTGTTCAATCATTCAGCCACATACAAGCTTAGTGCATAGGCTTTTGCTTTCCTGGCCAAGGTTGAACTTTCTCCAGAGGTTAGGCCTCCACAGATTGTCGCTATAATCCTAGTTGGGCTTTTATGATTGTCCCAAAGGTGATGGTTAGCTTCCTCAGGTGTTTGGTCCCTTTGCCATTTCTGATTGCCTCTGCGGGATGGCCTCCTCCTTTCATGGCGGCCTCTTCCGTTTCTTTGGTGGTTGTCCCTCTGATCATTACAGTCTTGGGCATCCTCCTTTTCGTAGTCTACGAATCAGCCTAGATACCCACTTCGGATCATTCCTTCTATTTTCCCCTTCAAGTGCCAATAATATTCAGTGCCGTGGCCTTGGTCCCTGTGGAAGTGACAATATTTGTCCATATTGCGTCTCTCAGGGTGTCGTCCCATCTTCCATGGCCACTTCATGGCTCTGGCATCTAGGAAGTCCTTTATCTACATTAGCACATCCGTTCATTTTCGGTTCAGGGGCGCGTATTTCTCAAACTTCTTCATGGACTGGGTGCCCAACCACGTTCGGACTTTCGTCTTTTTCCCTCTTCGGAAGGTTTGTCGTTGCCTCTTGAGATCCTTTTCCTCCCTGTCTTCTCTTCAGCTTCTTCATCGGCTTGAAGGGTTTCTTCCATCTGGATGTACTTATCATACAGAGCCCTTAACTAGGCTAGGTTTCTTGGTGTATGCTTCGCCAAAGACCTTTTTAGCTCTTTATCCTTGATGCCTCCCAGCAGGGCCATGAACTCTTTTTTCGGGTCCAGACCTCTGATCTTGATCTTCTCTTGTTTGAAGCACTTCATGTAGTTTTGCAGTGACTCTCCTTCATGTTGTTTTATGTTGTCAATTTCAACGTGGTCTTCTAAAGGGATTGGTTACTGGAGAATCCCTTCACGAAGAAGTAACTCAAATCGTTGAAGCTGTGGATCGATTTCGTCGGTAAGCCGTTATACCATAACCTTGCCGCTCCTCTGAACGTCAAAGGTAGGGCTCGACACATGATGTTTTTCGAGACTCAGTGGAACTGCATTGCAACCTTAAAGCCTTCCAGATGATCGATGGGGTCTCCAGACCCATCTTAGGTATTATATTTGGGCAGATGAAAACCAATTGGGAGCGGGTCCCTCATGACTTCATCAGCTAGAGCCGTGTTATTGGTGATGTCCGACTCTCGAGTTCCCTTCTGATTTTCTGCTACCTTTCGGATCTCATCCTTCAGGTCTAGGATCATCTGCTTCAACCCTGAGTCACGTAACTGTTTGTCCCCTTGACACGATTCTTCATGCCCGACCCCTGTGACGTGGCGCGTTCTTTCTTTGGGTGCAGGGATTTCTCTCATTGCTCGATTTCGAGGATTCCGACCAGACCTTATCGATCCTGAGCTACTCTAGTCCTCGTCTTGAGGTCGCTCTGGTTGGACATAGGAGCCTTGCGTTGCTCCACCGGTGACGGCTTTGGAGACCTCTTTCATTATCTCGGCCATTTGGTCATACTTCTCCTGAAGGGCATCGAACTACTCCCTCATCACATATTCCTGCACCGTAGGAGGGGGTGGAGGATCACTATCCCTGCGCATCAGATGTCCTACCGAGCACTGGTCCCTCACGGAACCTTCCCGATCACTGTTTCCCCGTTCTTCCCTGATGTCCATCGAGGGACGAAGCCCTTGCGAAGGTTCTCCCTCATCATATTTATATTCGACACTGCTTTTATTTTTTTACGATTGTAGGTTCTCCCAACCATTACTGTCGTTTCCACAGATGGTGCCAATCTGTTACCTTCAGAAATCAGCCAGAGGAGCTAAACCTGCACAGGGACAGAAGGCAGAGGCCCGGAGGTATCCCTGGGGTTAGTCCTCCGACGCCCAAGTTAGAGACCGGAAAAATAGTATTTTCACAAGAGTAATGGTGTGTGTTAACCTACCTCTCCCCTCCTTTTTGGCCCTCTCTTATAGTGCTTAGGGTCTAGGGTTTTTTTTTTGGAGTCCCCCTCAGGTCTGCCTTTTTTCCTTCCCGAGTCCTACTCGGATACGTGCTATTCCCTTTGTGGGGAATATTCTCTATTCGGGTATCTTCACCTCATATGGTTTACGTGGTTAGAATTCTTGCAGCCTCTATTAGGTGGGCGACATGTGTCCTTCCTTTGGATACCACGTGTTCTTACCTTACAGGGTAATTAATTGGGTCATATCAGAGATCATGGTCCAAGAGAAGATTTGACCTCATTGGTTTGTGACTTTTAAAACATAATTCTCCATTTTAATATGTCTACAAATATGAGGTTTTTTTTTTTCGTGTGCCCAATGCCGAGACACATTTGGCATCTCAGCCTATATATTCTTGGTTCGGTATGTATCAAACGGCTTTGCTTTAGTAACCATATCGATTCCTTTCCTATGTACCAAAGTTGTATTGCTTCTTCTTTAATTAAGTTTAATTTCATACGATTTTTTAAATGCTCGATTTCAATTTTGATATATGATTTGGTTTTTATTATTATTATTATTTTATATTTTGTAGAACTTTGATTCTCTATTTAGCTAACCACAAATGTGGCGAAGAGTTCCTCTTTGTCCTCCTTTTATTTTACTCTCTTTTCTCTTGGGCTCACATGCTAGGTTGTGAATTTATTATTCATCTCATCATATAATTATGGGTTAAATATATAAATCTAATAAAAAATTCAAATCAGGACTATGGATTCTGCTCAAATCCAATCAGAATGATTCTCAATTCTAATGGATTAATGATTCAAAAAATGGATATTTTTGGGGTTCACGTGGATTTTGACGGATTTCAATTTAATTGGAATTGGAATTAAGATCCACACTGATTCCACTTACTTAATCCATGGTTTAATCTAATTTTTTCATATTTAATAATAATGATTTGAAAATCATATGAAAAAAAAAGTCAAATCCTTATGCCATAATTTTTGAATAATTAAAAAAAAATATATGAAAATTATTCTTTCATATTATTTTTTTAATTATTCAAAAATAGTGGCATCAGGATTTGACTTTTTTTTAACCAATTTTCTAATCATTATTATTTACATATGAAAAAAATCAGATTAGACCATGGATTAAATAAGTGGAATCAGTGTGGATCTTGATTCCAAGTCCAATGAAATTGGAATCCATCAAGATCGATGCGAACCCCGAAAATATCCATTTTTTGAATAATAAATCCATTAGAATTGAGAATTTATTTTGATTTGATTTGATCATAAACAAATTATTTACCTCCTATCGTGAAAACCCCAAGGGGTAGTGAGTTGGTAAGGGACCTTCACCTCGATAAGCGTTAGTTCTCATTCAACCCATATATGAACCCATGGGACTAGTTAGGACAAAGGCTTGGACAACCATTAGCATAAAAAAATAAAAAATACAAAATACAAAATACAAAATACAAAATAAAAAATAAATTATTCAATTGAGATGGACCTCTAAACCTAGACATCTGATCCTTCAAATTATTTATTTTTATTAAGAGATAAGAATAAAGTGCAGAGCACAACAAATTAAAGAAACATAAGTGCTATAAAAAAAAAAGGCGGGGTGGGGGGGGGGGGGTGTGGTGTGGGGGCGGGGGGCAAAAAAAAAAATGGACCTGCACTGTGCCAATGGTAGTGGTCGTGCTTGAGGGTCTCATCGACTAAGTTGTCAAACTTGACTTTGCTGAATTGGTCACCATTCCATGGCCCACTTGGGTAGAGTATGAAACGAAATTACCATATAAGTCTGGTCATGATGACGAACACCTGAGACCATTAAAAAGAATTTGAGGAACGCTACGACTCCTATCATCAGCCTTCTATAATGCATACCATCAATGAGGGATTGTTTCAAAAGTTAGGAAGCCATGCTTCGCCATGGGAAAAAAAAAAAAATTGAAGAATCAAAACCTATGGGCAGCTGAGTTGTTAAAGGATTTTTGCCCTTAGGAATAGTGGTGTCAATCAGTCAGTTCGGTTTGGTTTCGATCTAAAAATGAGGGAGATCAAAACCAATCCGTTAAGAAACTTCAGTTTTTGATCGGTTTTGGTTTTGATCTAGTTTGGTTTCGATTTATCTCGATTTTTTAATATCGGGTTAATACTAGTTTAGATCTGTTTATTATTGATCTTGAACCATAATGATATCTTACATTCATAATTAATCGTGACAATATTTGATGGAAGAAACACTTTAAATTTATAATTAAATCATGGTTTATCATTGTATGGGAAAGATAACTAATATTGAAACCAATGGATAATAAATTATTAAGAAAATAACTAATATTGAAATCACAAAATGAACTAATTCATTTAACTATCCAACTAGTTTTGCATAGTGAACAAAGAAATCAATGGAAGCATTATTGCAATTTATAAATCAATTTATCTATTTATAACCTAATATTCAATGATTTGTAACAATTTCCCTTACAATAAAAGTTTTTCTCATTAATATCGTAAAAAATGGATAGTCAATTCACTAATTTATGATCTCATAATCATTTATTTTTTTATCGATTTCAATTGGCTCGGTTTGCCAACATACCTCAGTCCCAAATCAATCCAATAAGAATCGGTTTGGTTCAGTTTGGGTTTTATCGATCAATTTCGATTGGCTTTATCGGTTCGGGCTAGGTTTTGACACCCTTACTTAGGAAGTCTGTGATTATGAGTTTGACTCCTCTTATTTTTTTGGGGTCATTTGTAAGTGGGTATTTAGTACTTTTTATTGCTTTTAATGAAAGTTGAATGATTTTCATTCAAGTTTAGTATGACCCAATCAATGTGATTGTAAAATCAATATGAACCTGCGGGAGGACTCATCGGGCAGAAAACCTGAATACCATATAAAAAAAGAAGAATCAAAGCATGATTTACAATCTATCTACAGTCGAGCTGATCATAGGCCACTTATATAAAAGCGTGGTTCTACGATCAGATTTTCATGCTTCGTAAAAGCATTCTACCATATGCACTCGTCCGGAACCGTCATTCACACGAGGAGACTACTTGGGTAATATTAAAAAATATTGAATATCATTGGTTTGTGACTTCACAAATATAATATACCATTTTAATAATAAAAAAAAAAAAAAAAAAAAAAAAAAAAAAAACCAACCCAATGCACGAAGCTCCCACTACTGGGAGGTCAATATACCATTTTAATATGTTATCTAATACTCATATACATGCAATTAATAATCATCCAAATAGGTTGCTTACACATAAAGGGATAACAAATATTTTCATTTCATCTCGAGAATATTTTATCAAAAAAATTTGAGCTATTAAGGTAACAAGTTCGTTATAATGAATACAAATGACTCTTGTCATGAAAGAAAGACAATTTAACATAGAGATCATCCCAACTCTCAATTGCAGACAATGCACATAAAAAAAATATACACTTCTCCACACTTCTATTTCTTTTTGCCAATCCTGAATCTATAGGGAATAAGGTAATCTATGCTTCTTAATCACTCACTCTCTAACTGACGCATCAGCAACTTTGTTGAAATTGTGAACTTCTCCCAATTCTTCAATATATACAGTTTATGCCTTCGAATCTCTGACTTGGGATAAGTAACAAGTTTGATTTTGAGATAGATAAGAACACTAACTTCTGTAAACTGTCATCTGCTTTCTATAACTGTAATCGTCATTTGGTTTACAGTACATGACTCTAGCTTAGAAGATTCATCTGTATCCAAAGGACTCCTTTCGCCGCCAAAGCCAGGGCGTTTCGGTTGAGGCATTGTCACAGTTTCACTACTCAACATCAAAACCACAGATGACATAGTTGGCCTTTCTTCTGGGCGTTCTTGCACACACAAGAGGCCAACCTGTATACATCTCAATACTTCACCTGTGGAACATGAATCCTTCATTGATTCATCCATCAGTTCCAAGCCTCTGCCTTCTCTCCATAGTTTCCATGCCTAAAATATTTCAACCGTATTATTTTGGTTATAGAAAAAGAGGGAAAAACAAAAATACTATTCCATCACAGTTAATGATTCAGTTTAAAGAAACAGAAAGACAATCATCTTTTCTACTTACATATGAAAGAAGATTGAGCTCGCAGTTAACATAATAAAATCCTCTGTTCTTCTTGCCACTTACAATCTCCAACACCAGAACGCCGAAGCTGAAAACATCAGATTTCACCGAGAAGACTCCGTCCATTGCATATTCAGGCGACATGTAACCACTGCAAGGAATTATTGAAGAAAATTTTTAATGAGTTAATGATATTGGATTATTACCATGCGATGCATGTATTCATTATTGTATGTTTTCAAGCACTTACTATGTTCCTACTACTCTCCTTGTATTTGCTTCAGTTTCATCCCCTCCAAAAATTCTTGCCATTCCAAAGTCTGAAATTTTGGGTTTCATCTTACCATCCAGTAGAACATTGCTTGCTTTGAGATCCCTATGGATAATTCTAAATCTGGAGTCTTGGTGAAGATAGAGAATCCCTCTAGCAATTCCCCCGATAATTTGGAAGCGATTTGGCCAATCCAGGGATGAAGATTTTCCATCGTCTATAAAGAAGCAATTTTTTCTTGAGGACATTGGCTTTAATTTTTTATTTTAGTGTTTATCAAAATAAAACAGAAAGGCATCAACATGGTGAACATTAGCTAGGTGAACATGAGAAATATTGAGAGGGACTAACCAAAAAGCAGAGAATCCAAGCTTCTATTTTGCATGTACTCATAGATCAACATTCTCTCTTCACCATCAATACAAGAACCTAGAAGCCGAACAAGATTCCTGTGTTGAAGTTTTGCAATTAGCATAACCTCATTCTTGAATTCTTCTACTCCTTGCCCTGAATTCTTTGACAGCCTCTTCACAGCTATGTCCTGCCCCTCCAACATACCCTATTGATTATCAACCAAAAGCCACTAAAGTCAACCTTCTGAACTCATTCATCTGTTGCTCAAGTCATTCTAGTGTGGCACAAAGATGTTAACTCAAATACAAAACTTTACCTTATAAACAGTACCAAAACCACCTTTTCCAAGCTTGTTTGTTTCGGAGAAGTTATCTGTCGCAATTGCAATAGTAGAAAAATCGAATAGAGGCAACTCTATGTCGTCTTTGTTATATTCACCTGAGTAGTAGTCTCTCCCACTTGATAGAACTAAGTCAAGCAATTGTTTGCTTTGGTTTTTCTCCCTAGAAACTGTCATAGAAAGAGTATAATGGAAATGTAAGAAGAGTATAGGGGAAGTGCAACTTTTCAATATCATTTTGCAGGATAAGGAATCATGTTTGTACCTCTTTGCTCTGTCTTCCTACTCAACACAGCTCGATCTGTCTTTCTCTTCCATAGGAAACAGCCACTGAATGCCAATAGAAGGACACTCACACAGACCGCGACACTAAGTCCAACTGTTAATCGCTTCCTTTTGCTCGATTGGGTACCTGAGTCTTGGCTATTTGCTGTAGATGATTAAAAGGAAAAACATTAATGAGTGTGAAGGTAAGCAAAAAACAACTATAGTGTTATATTAGATACTCCTGGTGTTAAAAATGTTCAGGTGTCAAATTTAATTAGTTCTTTTTAGGGTGCTTCTGTTTTTGTTGGTTTATAAAAGTGTTTCCTCTTTCTCCCTCCCTCACCTTCAAGCAAATAATCAAATTTAGGGAAAAATAATTTACAAATGTATGCCCTGTACTTCATGCATGACCCATGTATATCGAACTACCTTACTACAAACAAAGGAGTTGGAAAAATCCCAAATCCGCTAACTTTGGGACCTTAGATGACTTCATATATCAAATGAGCCTCTCCACCTAAAAGCTCAGGATCTAGATCCTCTCCAACCTCTCCAGCCCCTCCAGCACACATCTGACATATGGGGTGACATGCACACACACCCCAAGGCCCTCCCAGCCATCGCATGCATGCTGGAGGGGCTTTTGGGTTGGATACTTCAACATGACATTAACTAGATCATCAATCCCAACACTTCAACTAAGCTCTTTTATTTATTTATTTATTTTGAGCTAATGAGGAACCCCTTGAACCTGCCCAGTTTACGGTTTAAGCCCAAGGGTAAACATTAGTATATGATCAAAGGAAGTGTTGAGAATAATCCCACATAGCCTAACTTTGGGACAGATGACTTCATATACCAATTGGGCCTCTCCGCCCAAAGGTGCAAACTTTGGGCTCAACACACATCTGACGGCTAGAAAAATCTGGGCACACACCCCAAGGTTCTCCGAACTGTTGGATGTGGACTGATACCCCAGCGGATGGACATGCTCCGAATCCTTAAACTTTTTGAGTTATAAACTTCAACAAAAGATGTTAACAACTAATTGAAACTGTATTACTGCACCACTAGAAATGAATGACAGAATGCGTTGTCCAATTAGAATCTCTAGGCAAACACATATATTAAAAATCCACCGAAAGTCGTATATAATATAAAAAAAAAAAAGTCCACCGAAAGGCATATATAATATGAACCAAATGGGATTCTTTTTTGGTAAAGAACCAAATGGGATTTAAGTCCATACAGTCATATATGATAATAATATCAACCAAATGTGGGGTGTATGAATATTTCAGTTGCAATGAACCCATATAATTGAATAACTTTTAGTCCATCTGTTCCAATCAAAGAAAAATAATAAAAATATAGGAGAATGTTTCTTGCCCGGGGATGTAGCCCACTAACACCCCTCTCTCTTTCTCTCTCTTCCCCATGAAATGACCATTTTGCCCTATATTAATTGAACCAATAAGGAAGCCCTCATTGGCTCTCACTTGCCCACATAGCCTCTGCCAAGACATGCATGTGGGAAGCCCACAAATTGGTGTTATACTATTTAGGAAACCATGCGTATGTGCACAGGGCGTGTGCAATCCGATCCGATTCGGATTGGCATCGGCACCGATAACTAAATCTTTGATGCCCACTCGGCCCGGTGGGTCTCATGGTGGGGCTCTGATGATCGTTCCCCTACTTCCCCCGGCATCATCAAAGTCCGTTAAGTGTCGGACACCAAACTTTTTTAAGTAGTTGACTTAACAAACGTGCTTCACATGGCCGATAGGGACACAAGACCTACTGGGACATTCCTGGGTGTGATATCCACGCGCACATGTACGTCACTCTGCAGCTTGCTCCGATAAAAAATTGGAGGGCCCTAAGAGGTCAAATATTCTTATGCGGGACCCACAACTCCTCCCCATTTCCCACGACACAATTGGTCTTGGCCAGATCCTCTCCTTCGACCATGACCAATAATCTCACACCATCCATTGGATGTGAGATCTACATCCAAAGATGGCCCCCACAGTTGCAGGAGGTCAAGGCCAGGAGAAGATGTGGGGGTTTCACTCTCGACCGGAGTCAAAAACGTCGGCGACTTTTTGATTTCCGTCAACTACATTTTAGACTATTGATAATATTTGCCACGTGGCAAGGAGACTACAGAATCGTTAACTCCACCAGAGCCGGCCGAGTCGACTCAGTTAACGATGGAGTTGAGCCCCAAATCAAATCCCCACCCTCCACCATGTAAAGAAAGAAAGCTTCTGTTTCCTAAACTAATATTAATTGAATTGAGCGTACCTAACTCGGAAGCCGCCAGCCGGAGGTAGAGATCTTGGCCGCCGGCGGAATAAACCCGGAGATCGATAAGCTCACCAGTCCAGTATAAGCAACCACTCCCTCCACCCGTCACTTTTGAGTTCGCATAAGCCGTACACGAACAGTTCCTCCGGCAAGCCACTTCACATTCTTGAAGATTCATACTCTCATTCACAAACGCCATGGAAGTGTCTGGGAGCTTCATACCCTGCAACTTCAAAAACCCATCATCTCCCTTCCGGCAATCAAACTGTGTTTTACGAACACACCCACCAGACCCATTTCTCATTACCCAGCTCTGATTATCCCTCGGTTTGAAGCCTCTCGGGCACTTGCAGAAAGCACTGGCGTCGCATATACCATAAGCCCCACACACACTGTAATAGTCGCATTGATCCTTGGGAGCAAACCAGTAACGATTCCAGCTTACACTTTTGTCGTCGTTGAGCCATGTATATCTCTCAAGAAGACCAAATGGATTCATCAACAACCTCGAAAGCACAGAATCGTTCTCCACTGAAAACGAGTAATACAACTCGTCTGAATTTGAGGTGAAGCTGTAGTTCATAATGTTATCGGATTTCATTTCTGGGACCGCACTGAACTGTAATCCATTCCAATGTCCGCTCCTGTACTCTATAGCCATTCCCTTCCAGATAAACGGCTGTGGGGATCCACGACTATCTACCCCAAACTTATAGATCCCAGTGGAAGGATCACTTTCGCTCTTCCACGACGTCAGAACCCGATCCAAACCGGTTCTCAAGTTCCACCCCAATTTCATTCCTGGCAATAAAGTATGAATTGGGTAATCGAAGCTCTGCCACAGAGAATTCTTGGGATCTTCGTCCTTTCCTTCCCTGATAACCAGATTCCCCGAGTCTAAGATTTGAGCAACTGGGTTCTCTGCCTTGGACGATTTCGTAGACCAAACCAGAGTTTGGGATTGATTTAAGAGGACGAGATTCCCATCTTTGGAAAGCTTTAGAACACCAGATGAATCTGTAATGGGATCGTCTCTGTTTGCAATCCAAACAATAGTTTGGTCACGAATCTTCTTGTACCATATCCCCAAGTATCTGTTGTTGGAATTGGTGGGACTGAAGAATCCTAATTCGAAAGTTCCACCGGAAGAAACGAGACTTTGCCCATCTCTGATTGATTGATTCAGAGTTAAGATATCCCCTGCAAATGCAATTGAACTTTGGGAAGAAAAGGCAAGTAATGCGAGGCAGGAGACAATGAAAAGATGCAAGCCCTGCATCTCTATTCCCTTTAGAGAAAGGAAATGGTGGGTGATGGTCTAATGGGTATAGGTATGTATCGATCTTCCTGTCTGATATTAAGTCTAAAACTTTCTTAACAAAAGCTTAAATAAAGTTTCTAAGTAGAGTAAGAGAATTTGGAAGATACTAGGAAATCAGAAGGCGGTGACAGAGAAGGGGGGAAGGGGCTGAGCTTTATCGAGTGGAGAGTCAAGTCTGCGACTCTGCCTTTTGTATTCAGCCTCGTGGTGCACATGTAATGGGCAGTGTTCATTGTGTTAGCCTGCCTTTGGGCTCCGGTAGGGCCAATGAATTTGAGTCCGGTGAACTGACTTGGATTGCAGATAGTCCACCCGTAAGCATGGATTTTTGGTACGTATCGGTATTGATATCGGTATTGGTATTGGCATATCGATCTGATATTAATCTAAATCAGATCGGATCGGTGTGTATAGATTGGTTTTGCTCTTGCTTTTTGAATAGTACATTTTTTTTACTGTTTTACCCCTATAACGATATGGATAATTGATTCGAATCGATCAAAGATTGGGGATCGATCTCAACCAATGCTGATCCAATATGATCGATACTTAAAACCATGCCTGTAAGTCCTTGGACAATTCTAGATCTTTTGCTTTAAAAAATTATTTTAGATTTTTTTTTTTTTTTTTTTAAGGTGAGAAGCATGGTCCCTCTGCATGCCTGGGGCCAATGGAAGCATCGAAGGAAATATCATAGGGGAAGCATTTTGTATGTTTTTTTGAGGTTGGGGTGGTCATTTTCACACCCATGTGGCACTAGAACCACATTGCACCACAAAATAACATTTTCTTTTTCTTTTAGGGCAAATGATTTTTGGGTGGGGCATAGGGGTCATGCTATGTCTTGGCGTGACCCTTGTGTCTCACCCAACAAACTTCGTTCCTTAATAATTTATTTCTTTTTAAAATAGTGTTTGATCCAAATGAGATATTTTAAGTACGTCAATCGGTCACTTCAGTTTAATTTTGACCGGGTTGAATTGGCTTTCATCTATTACTAGGTTAATCCAGAACCAAACAACTAAGGAAATTAGGTTTTGATCAGTTTCATTTTTCAGTTTCTTATTGGTTTGTAATTGAACTACTACTAACGGATTCTATCTGGTCCAATTTCGAATTTTCACATGTATACGAAAGTAACCGATTGGAAAATTCTTGTTTGTTTGGGTTTTTTTGGTTCCGTTTTAAGTTACTATTGATGTGGCCTTGATTTTTTTATCAGGTTGGATTTGTTTTTTCCGATTTTGATAAATGCATTCGTTAGTTTGGTTTGATTTTGATTTCTATTGGTCCATAAAACCTCAATCCAAAATTGAACCAATAAAGATTCGTTTCGGTCAAAGCTGAATCGATTGATTTTCCATGAGTCCAACCGATTCGGTCATCTGATTCGGGCTGAACTTTGACACCGTCAATGCTGTCAAGGCTATAAATTCTAGAAAAATCTATATCATAAATCAAAAACTCATGAGTGACATTTCCATTATTAAATGTTAGGCTAGATACATGATAAGTGCGTGGATTTTATGTTTTTTTTTTTGAAAACCGGAAGTAGGATATAGCACTTCTAGTGTTTGACTTAATAATAAATACTAAATATAACTATCAAATCATAGTTTCTTGTTTTTTTTGGGAAAAAGGTGGGCATGCTAGCGGTATACCCTTGTCTAGGGGTGTCAGTCGGTGGGTCAATCGGTCTCGATTGGGTTTAGTGGGCATATGTTCTCAGATGATGACCTACCTATTTAAAGAATGAATCGATCCCAATTGGGGGTGTGGTTGAGTTTCAGGCTTTAATCGGGCTTCTCCTAATTGAACTAATCGGACTATAATCGGGTCTTAAATTGGATAATATACCAATAAAGTTTTAAACGGACTTTACTTTTCTTAGACTTTAAGATACTTTAATTTATTTTGTTAAATCATCAATAACTTTAAAAATATATTACACTTAATTACAGTCAATAATTGGTAAAATATACCCTATTCTATCTTAAGAAAATCAAAATACCTATATAAACGGTCGGGCTAAACGTGTAGGTCTGAGTTGGACTTGTAAATGAGTCAGACCGGTCGAGAGGCACATCGGGCTTACCCCTTGCACCGTGTACTACCTATTTATAAACAGGCTAATCCAAGTCGGACCATAAACACATCAGACTCAATTGAACCTATCGATGCGGGCTTAGAATTGACATCCCTACCCTCGTCTATATCTCTTTCTTCCTTCATTTGGTTTTCCTCTTTTCCTTAAAAAAGCCTCTTCTACCTCGCTTGATACATTCTTCTCATTGATTGAGACACTTAACACTAAAAGAACCGGCAGCCCGCCTAACCTCCTCTCTTCCTTTAATTTTTTTGTTTATTTGCTTTTATCATTCCTATTGAGTGCCCATAAGCTAGATGGCAGATTAAGAGATATTGGGGGGGAAAAGTCAAACAAGCGACCTTTCCTTAAAACTTAGACCAAAACTTTATTGCAATTGATAGCCACCATCAAACCAAGATGCACTTTCCCATTTAATCATATTCATGATAAAGTTTTTTCATCTAAATAAATTTAACTATATATTACTTTAATCATGAATTCAAATCCTTTGTGATGAGTCGTGTGACAATGAGGATTTGGTTAAAAGTGTCCTAACATGCTTTCTAATCATTGGGTTTCCACGGCCGCTCACTGTATTATCGTAAAGGATTTTGTACTTTAATCATTCTTTCATAGATTAATTTGATTTTTGTGCATTAATCATAGTTATTCCCATAGATTGATTTTCTTTACTGCATTCTCTCAATCTAGGGTAGAGATAGCTTCGATCTAATGTACTGGGCCACTGGTTTCCCCCAGGAACCATGCGTATCTATGGGGGCGTGTCCACTGACGGCCTATAATTTAGTGGAGTGGGTGGGTTAGGGCCAGCGCAATCTAGGTTGACACCTCTATTATATCATCCATTGTTCTTGGATTTTATGTTTCTCATTAAAAATAAAAAAATAAAGATTTCTTTTTGTCAGAAATCGTTACTTTATTCAATAATAAACAGGTGGAGAGAAGCTCCAACTTCTAACTTGAGAATAACACATCATAATGTACAAGGAATGAGGGAGGACAGGCCCACCAAATAGCCAATAAATTAAGCTCGGATGCTCCAGCGGCAAGAAATGGGCCTTTTGGGAATATTGAAAAAGAAAACAGATACAAAAGTAGCTAACTAGTAAATGGGAAAAAGAATGCTCCCCCATCATGCAGGCACACATAGGGTATTAACAAGGGTTGGAGAATCATTTTGTCCCCTTATGTGTTGGACGCATAAATTGTAGAGCATTCATTTTCCTTAGTAAATTAATGTATGACATCAGGTATGAATTTTGCGGCCCAATCCAAAGAACCAGCAGTTTTATTGAGAAAAGCCATTTGTGTATAGTAGTCTAAGAAGTTGACCATGTGTGGAAGTTGAAGAGTCCGGAACAAGTCTTTGTACAAAAAAACATTCTTGTACAATGTTTGATCCATACATGGAATAAACTCAATCTCTCTCTTCTTACAATAGGCTTTCACGTTGAGTAGATTTCAAATGTGGGTCAGACACCGTATGAAAATGGTTCTTGTATGAAGACCTGATTTAAACTCGAAATTGAATGCTCTTGGCAAAGAGGAGGGCATCACGAATGGCTTCTGCTTCCATTGAAGAGGCTGAAAAGCCACAACTTGACTTACACTTAACAACAACAAAAACTGCATGAGTGATGTCTAACGATCACACCTCTACCACCTTGAAAATCTTTGGGAGACCATGCTCCGTCGGCGAAGATGGTGACAAACTCTGGGGAAAAAGTTGGGAAAGTAAAGAATAGAAACGGAGAAGGTTTTAGGACTTGTAAAGATCTACAACGCCATAAAATGAGCTTGACTTTTGGAATTATTTTAAGATTCTAAAGCTTGGTCCAAGAGAAATCCTATGAGGGTGTTCTTTGATTGGGCTTCCCTTGACTTTAGTTGGCAAATCTCTATGATATGTTGATGGAACAAAGAAGTTAATTACCTTCCTTTGTGAAAGCCCAAATCTAACCATCTTGTTTATATTCAACGGATAGTGGCATTTGTAAGATGGCTTCCACCTCCATATTGGAGAAAAGAGAATGTAAGTTAGCTATCTTCCATTGATTTAAACTGTGGCTGATAAGGTCATCTACCGTTAACCCCAAAAATAAAAAATAAAAAATAAAAAATAAAAAATAAAAGAAAAGAAAAGAAAAATTAAGGTCAAGCCCACGGTTTTTTCTGTTTTTGCTTTTTGTTTTCTTTTTTTTTTTTTTTTTTCTGGAAAGAAAAATGTAATTAGATAAAATTGTATGGATTTGGCTCCACTACCTCTCGGTGGTGCGCCGCCAATATGATGGCATTGGATGGATGACACGTCGTGATCTCCAGATCTAAGGGAACGGAGCTGGAAAGATGTAGATATTTGGGTGAAGTTAAGGGTGTTAATAAGTTCGATTTCGGTGTATACGATTTGGTTCAATTCGGTTCAGTTCACATTTATTTGGCTGAAACCAAAATCGAACAATTTACTAAATGGTTTCGGTTTCACGATTTTAAACGGTTTTGATTGCGGTTTAATCCATACGACTTTTAAACGGTTAGCAATCCATTTGCTAGTTTATTCGTATGCTTACTGAAATTTGCTTTTGTTGATAAACGTTTTAATCTTGTATCAAATTAAATGAGGCATTAAACAACCAAGGATTTAACTACATAACTACATAATATGAATAAATTGTTGAATAGACTGTTGGATAACCTCTATGGTCCTTAATTCTTCCCTAACTTAATCCATCATGTTTTGTTAAAATAACCAAATAATGAAGCAAAAGAAAATATTACATGGAGAAAATGAAATACGAACAAAGCTGTTAATAAACACAACTTATCATTCTATTATAAAGGTAAATAGCATGAGGCATTGAAAACACATTAGTTAACCCCTCATTCTATTAAATCGCTATGTGGGTTAAACGGGTCGATTTTGACGGTGTAAACAATTTAGTTTTCACTGTTAAAACGAACCAACCCGTTTAGCTAACTGATCTTAAACTTAAAATCAGAATCGAACCATTTACTAAACAGTTTAACGATTTTAGTGTAAACGGCTCAGTTCATTTTTGGTAAATGGTTCCGGTTTTAAATTCACATCCTTAGTTGAAGGTGAGAAACACAGGAGATTGGGCTCAACCAAAGGGAAAAACCCTCTTCCCTCTTCGTGTCTCTTTAAGATCTTTGGCACCGGCATTGACACCCAAGAATGTGGCAAGTACCAAATCCGCCTGGGAGATCGGTGAGGGTGTGCAAACTTTATTCCTACAATACTTAAGGAGAGATTATTGGGCTAGTTAATATTCTCTAGCCTTCTTAACATGGTACAACGTGTTTTAAAGCCTTGAAGCCCATGGGCCAAAGAGGACAATATTGTGCAAGATTAATGGCGTCGGGGAGTTACAAATGGTATCAAAGCAGACCCCGAAAGTGTGTGGGGCCATAGTGGGGATGCTCTGCCGAAAGGTGGAAGTTGTGACACCAAAAAATATGACAAGTATCAGACCTGCTTGGGAGATCGGTGAAGTATCCCCACCAAGAATACGACAAATACTAGGAGGTTTGGGAGATAGGTGAGGGTGTGTAGACTTTAGTCCCACATCACCTAGGGAGAGATTACTGAGCTAATTAATAACATCTAGCCTTCTTAACATGGCACAATGTTTTTTAAAGCCTTGAGGCCCATGGGCCAAAGAGAAAAATATTGTTTAAGGTTAATGAGGCCGGGGTGTTATAATCGGCATGGCCATTGCTCATACCATCCTCACCCAAGACCTCTTCGGTATCGACAATGTCGGCATAGCATATGAACATAGAAAGGTTACAATAGAGAAAACCCATATTGTAGCGTTGCTACCTGCATCTGTGAGCTAAAGCCTTCTAGTAAAGTCTTGGGTTTCCACCATATCGGCTACACACCCCTGAGCTAAAAGCCTTCTAATACCGTGAAGTGAGAAACAAATATTGCTGTGATCTTTCTTGTCTCTTGACTGAGCCAAGCGTACACTCCACCCCTATTCTCATGTCTTATAATACTTCAGTAAATATTCCTTCTGTTCTTTTGATTTATTTTCGTTCTTTTCTATTATATCTGTTGTTCATTTGCTGGCAGTATGGTATATGGTCTCTGGCTCACTAGGCTATGGTGGTATGCCTACCTCCTGTCATATATCTATTCTAATTTATGTGTTCTCCGTTATGCAGTGGTTT
Organism: Macadamia integrifolia; assembly: GCF_013358625.1. Lineage (NCBI taxonomy): Eukaryota > Viridiplantae > Streptophyta > Magnoliopsida > Proteales > Proteaceae > Macadamia > Macadamia integrifolia. The sequence continues at coordinate 24,981,578 of NC_056569.1, read as the reverse complement.
TCGTTAATTTAGGATGAATATCGTTGTTTGATTGGATGCTTTGAATAGGTTTTCTTCTCTCTATTTTTTATTCTTCGTGAAATTTCATGTTAGGTTTTATTTTACTCTTGCGTTCATCTGGTTCATGACTTGGATAGCATTTACATTTTCGTAGTCATTACATTTGTAGCTTAGATAACATTATGTGTTTAGATCCTGATTTTTATCATTTATTGCATTAGGAAATTTTTGCTTTTCTTGAATCAATTATCTTAGTTTTTTACATAATTCTTATGAATGGTTGAGTTTTCTTGTTTTATTTATCCAACTTTCTGTAATGATAGCATCCTAGTGCTTCTGTAATTTTTGATATCTCGTGATTGTTTATGCATTGCATTTTTTGATAAGTTCTTATTATGTGCAGATTGTATCATGCACATCTTACTAGAAGGCTTTAGTGATTATAAAAATGTCATTCATGTATGATTGTCAAAGTTTTGTTTTTCCCAATCATATTAATCTGATTATATGTTCTTTAAGAATTTTCTGATTTTTCTCATATTATGCTTTTTCGCTTTTTTTTTTTTTCGTATTTGCATGTATTTAATTAAAATCCTAGTTTTTTTTTTTATGTTTTATTTTTTTTTTTGGATATTTTAATATTCCAGGTCTATGTGCAAACTCTGGCAGAACCTGATTACAATAATCACGTTCATCAAATTACATTGATTCAATCAATTTGAAGCAAAATAGTGTTATCATCACAAGTGACGGAACCAATTTGTACTATTTAAACTATAATGCACGTGATGATGATGAGTAAATAGTGAAACTAGACAACCTATTTCTCTGTGGTGATGGTTCTAAAGTGAAGGTGATGGGTTCTTGCAATGGATTACTACCGCTAGATTTATAATCACCACTTGATGAGAAGGAGATAGATTCAAACTCACTAAAGTATTCAACAATCATATCTTATGAAATCTGTCAACTAGATAGCATAGGAGGTTACCGGACTCACCCCTTGAATTTCATCGGCATGGTATGAACACTGCTTTGGTTCATGATCCAACAATTGAAAAGTGCAACATTATTAGGTTTTCTCTATAAGATTATGAAAACCATTGTATACATTTTTTAGAGTACTGGTCTACAATATCGGAATCGATGCTAAAGAGAGACGAATTGAAGATATCCATGTATGTTTACTTGAGTAAAAAAAGCCAGCGGTACTTTAGGAATTTTTTTATTTTTTCTAAATTTCCGTATTTCTACTTTTTTTTTCCGTATTCGCATGCATTTAATTAAAATCCTTTTTTTTTTTAATGTTGTATTTATTCTTATATTGATATTTTTCTAATAGACAGACATCTAATGTATTTGTTTTATTTTTTATTTTTTTATTTTTATGTGTTTATTTTGAATCTTAGGGTAATATGTAGTGCAAGAGGTATTTGCATCATTTTAATCATAACAATTCATAGTGAATTTTATGTTAATTATTTTGGTTGTTTTTATATTGGTACATATTAACCATTCTGCTTTTCGTTATTCAAAGTTTTTTTTTTTCTTCGATTAGTGAACCAATTATAGTATCACGGAAGCAACAAGAAAGAAAAAGGTTGGGGCAATGCAGAACCTACCTAAAGGTATCGTTATTAATATTCTTTCGAGACTCAATGTCAAGTCCTTCATTTGCTTCAGATGCGTTTACAAACCCTATTGTAGGATTCTTACTAATCCAATTATTTTTTAGATATATTTCAAAATGACTAACTAGTTTTTTAACGTTACAGGTCTGTGTGCAGGCACTGACAGAACCAGATTACTGATCTCACGTCATCAAATTACATTTGAGTCAATCAGTTTGGAGAAAAGCTATCTCATCATCACAAGTGATGGAACTAATTTTAACGCTTTAAACTATGATGTACGTGATGATGAGGAGGAAGTAGTGAAACCTGACAACCCATTTCTCCATGGTGATGGGTTGTTTCAATTGATTACTACCAGTTGATTTATAATCACCACTTGAAAAGGAGATGGATTCAAAATCACCAAAGTATTCAACAATCACATTTTTATGGAATCTGTCGACTATGGAGCATAGGAGGTTACCGGAATTACCCTTTGAATTTCATCGGCATGGTGTGAATACTGCCTTGGTTCATGATTCAAAAATTCGAAACTACAAGGTGATTAGGTTTTCTCTATCTTTTGACAATGATCATGAAAACCATCATATATCTTTTCATAGTTTTGGTCTACATTGTCGGAATTGATGATTCATGGAGACATAAGTGGTCCTTTAGAAATTTTTTGATTTTTCCTGATTTTCTGTAATTTTGCCTTTTTTTTTTTTTTTCGTATTTACATGCATTTAATTGGAGACCTAGTTTTTTAATTTTAAATGTTGTATTTCTTATTATGTTGATATTTTCCAATAGATAGACTTTTGATGTGTTTGCTTTGATTTTTTTTTTTTTTTTTTTTTTTGTGATTTTTATATCTTTTGTAGCTTAGGGTAATATGTAGTGCTACAAGTATTTGCATAATTTTAATCACAATAATTAACAGTGAATTTCATGTTACTTATTTTGGTTGTTTGTGATGTTGGTATATATTAACCATTTTGTTTTTTGTTATTTAGGGTTTTTTTTTTCTTCGATTAGTGAACCAACTATAGTATCAGGGAGGAGGCATGAAAGAAAAAGGGTAGGGGCAATGCAGAACCTACCTGAAGAAATCGTCATTAACATTCTTTTGAGACTCAACGTAAAGTCCTTAATTCGTTTCAAGTGCGTTTACAAACTCTATTGTAGGCTTGTTAGTAACCCAATTGTTTTTTGGACATATTTTAAGATGGCCAACAAGTATTTTAACATTCTAGGTCTGTGTGCAAGCATTGACAGAACCTAATTACTGATCTTATATTCATCAAATTACATTTGGGTTAGTCAATTTGTACTCTTTAAACTATGATGTACATGATGATGAGAGGAAGTAGTGAAACTTGACAACCCATTTCTCTCCTTGCAGTGGATTACTACCTATTGATTTGTAATCACCACTTAAAAAGGAGATAGATTCAAATTCACCAAATTATTCAACAATCACATTTTATGGAATCCGTTGACTAGGGTGCATAGGAGGTTACCGGAGCTACCCCTTGAATTTTGTCGGCATGGTATGAACACTGCCTTGGTTCATGATCTAACAGTTGAAATTGCAAGGTTATTAGGTTTTCTCTATAAGGTTTGACAATGATTATGAAAATTATTGTATACCTTTTGGGAGTACTGGTCTACACTGTCGGAATTGATGATTAATGGAGACATTTTGAAGATTCCCATGAATGTTTACTTGAATAAAAAAAACGATCAGTACGTTAGGAATTTTCTGATTTTTCCTGATTATCTGTTTTTTTTTTTTTTTTTGCATGCATTTAATTAAAATCATATATATATATATTTTTTTAAATTCTTATAAATGTCGTATTTCTTCTTATGTTGATATTTTCCAATAGATACACATCTTATGTGTTTCTTTTTTTTTTTTTTTTATGCTTTATTTTGAATCTTAGTGTAATATGTAACACTAGAGGTATTTGCATCATTTTAATCATAATAATTAACATTGTATTTCATGTTAATTATTTTGGTTGTTTTGATGCTGGTATGTATTAATCATTTTGTTCTTAGTTTTTTTTTTTCCTAATAGTGAACCAGCTACAGTATCAGGAATGCAGCAATAAAGGAAAAAGGCTGTTGCACTGCGGAAACTACCTGATGATATCGTCATTAACATTTTTTTGAGACTCAACGTCACGTCCTTAATTCGCTTCAAGTGCATTTGCAAACCCTGTTATAGGTTTATTACTAATCCAATTGTTTTTTGGATATATTTCAAGATGACCAATTAGGTTTTTTAACATTGCAGGTATGAATGCAAGCATTGACAAAACCTGATTACTGATCTCACGTTCATCAAATTACATTTGAGTTAATCAATTTCGAGCAAAACTAGTGTTATCATCACAAGTGATAGAGCCTATTTGTACTCTTTAAACTATGATGTACATGATGATGAGGAGGAAGTAATGAAACTCAACAATCCATTTCTCCGTGTTGATGTTAGCAAAATCAAGGTGATGGGTCATTGCAGTGGATTACTATAGGTTGATTTATAATCATCATTTGAAAAGAAGGAAACAGATTCGAACTCACCAAAATATTCAACAATCACATTTTCATGTAATACATCAACTAGGAGCATAGGAGATTACTGGAGTTAACCCTTGAATTTCGTCGGCATGCTATGAACACTGCCTTGGTTTATGATCCAACAATTGGAAATTATAAAGTTATTAGGTTTGTTTATATGATTTTGAATATAATTATGAAAACCATTGTACAATGTCTGAATCGATCTACATTGTCTGAATCGATGATAAATGGAGATGTATTGAAGATACCCATGTATGTATACTTTCGAAAAAAAAATCCAGATGTACTTTAGAAACTTTTTATTTTTCCTGAATTTCTACTTCTTTTTTATTTTTTATTTTTTGTATTTGCATGCATTTAATTAAAATTCTAGGTTTTTTTTTTTTTTTTTTTTGTGATTTTTATGCATGTATTTTGAATCTTAGGGTAATATGTAGTGCAAGAGGTATTTGCATCATTTTAATCATAATAATTAACAGTGAATTTCATGTTAATTATTTTGGTTGTTTGTGATGTTGGTATACATTAACCATTTTGTTTTTCGTTATTTAGGATTTTTTTTTTCAATTAGTGAACTAGCTACAGTATTAGGGAGAACGCAAAAAGAAAAAGGGTTGGGGCAATGCAGAGCCTACCTGAAGAAATCGTCATTAACATTCTTTCGAGACTCAACGTAAAGTCCTTAATTCGATTCAGGTGCGTTTGCAAACCCTATTGTAGGCTTGTTACAAATCCAATTATTTTTTTGGACATATTTCAAGATGACCAACTAGGTTTTTAATGTTCCAGGTCTGTGTGTAAGCATTGGCAGAACCTGATTACAGATCTCACATTCATCAAATTACATTTGAGTCAATCAATTTCAAGCAAAACTAGTGATATCGTCACAAGTGACGGAACCAATTTGTACTCTTTAAACTATGATGTACGTGATAATGAGGAGGAAGTAGTGAAACTTGGACAACCCATTTCTCCGTGGTGATGTTAACAAAATCAAGGTGATGGGTCTTTGCAGTGGATTACTACCAGTTGATTTGTAATCACCACTTGAAAATAAGGAGATTAATTCAAATTCACCAAATTATTCAACAATCGCATTGTTATGGAATCCATCGACTATGGAGCATTGGAGGTTACCGGAGCTACCCCTTGAATTTCGTCGGTGTGAACACTACCTTGGTTCATGATCTAACAGTTGGAAATTACAAGGTTCTTAGGTTTTCTCTATATTATTTTGACAATGATTATGAAAATCGTTGTATACCTTTTGGGAGTGCTGGTCTACGCTATCGGAATTGATGATTAATGGAGACGTTTTTAGGATTCTCATGGATGTTTATTTGAGTAAAAAATGCTATCAATACTTTAGGAATTTTCTGATTTTTCCTGATTTTCTGCATTTCTATTTTTTTTCTTATTTGCATGCATTTAATTAAAATCATAATTTATTTATTTTTATTATTTTTATATTTAATGTTGTATTCCTTCTTATGTTGATATTTTCCAATAGATACAAATCTTATGTGTTTGTTTTGATTTTTTTGATTTTTTTATGGTTTATTTTGAATCAGGGTAATATCTAATGCTAGAGGTACTTGCATCATTTTAATTAAATAATTTTGGTTGTTTTGATGTTATTAACCATTTTGTTTTTTCATTATTCAGTGTTTTTTTCTTCTTCGATTAGTGAACCAACTATAGTATTAGGGAGGCAACAAGAAAGAAAAATGGTTGGGGCAATGCAGAAACTACCTAAAGATATCGTTATTAATATTCTCTTGAGACTCAATGTTAAGTCCTTCATTTGCTTCAGGTGTGTTTGCAAACCTTATTGTATGCTTGTTTTTAATCCAATTGTTTTTTAGATATATTTCAAGATGACCAACTAGGTTTTTAATGTTCCAAGTTTGTGTGCAAGCACTGGCAGAACCAGATTACTGATCCCACGTTCATCAAATTACATTTGAGTCAATCAGTTTAGAGAAAAGCTATGTTATCATCACGTCTGACGGAACCAATTTGTATTTTTTAAACTATGATGTACTTGATGATGAGGAGGAAGTAGTGAAACTTGACAATCCATTTCTCCATGGTAATGTGTTTTTGCAATTGATTACTACCAATTGATTTATAATCACCAAGTGATGAAAAGGAGATGGATTCGATAGAGCCAAAGTATTCAACAATCACATTTTTATGGAATCTGTCGACTACGGAGCATAGGAGATTACCTGAATTACCCTTTGAATTTCATCGGCATGGTGTGAACACTGCCTTGGATCATGATTCAACAATTTGAAAGTACAAGGTAATTAGACTTTTTCTATATTTTGATAATGATTATGAAAACCATCGTATACCTTTTGGGAGTTTTGATCTACACTATCGGAATTGATGATTCATGGAGACATACGCGGTCCTTTAGGAATTTAATGATTTTTCCTGATTTTCTATATTTTTGATTTTTTTTCTTGTATTTGCATGCATTTAATTAGAGTCCTAGTTTTTTTATTTTACATGTTGTATTTTTTATTTTGTTGATATTTTCCAATAGATAGACATCTGATGTGTTTGTTTTGATTATTATTATTATTTTTTTTATGCATTTTGCATCTTAGCGTAATATATAGTGCTACAGGTATTAGCATCATTTTAATTATAATAATTAAAAGTAAATTTCATGTTGATTATTTGGTTGTTTGTGATGTTGTTGTCGTAACCTGGCAGTCACTGAGAGGGGGGTGAATCAGTGAGTCCAATTTTGATTCTCAAAACCTGTTCGATATCTGACACGACAAACCCTGATACACCTATCCCTGCACTTATCCCTATTCGCACACAGTCGTATGTACACTCACTCTTATGGGTACTTCCAAGTGTGTACACTCATTCCACATTCCACGCACTTCAATATAAAATACAAACAACAAGCGCTCACAACACAGGGTTTTTATGAGGTTTGATAATTTATCTACATCCCCGGAGTAGTACCTATAAAGGCTTCATACCTACTCAATACACTACTTTTGATTGCACCTACAGTTGGGAGCATTCACACCCAATTTTTTCAAACTAAAGCTGAGATGGCACTTGAAATACCGATACAATGTGTAGCACCCACTCCCAGTCCTTAGCACCCACTAAGCACTTAATAAAGAATATAATAAATTGGGACTTATATCAATACCTATAGTCAAGTCCTGCCTAGCATATACATCCATAACTCAAAAGCATGCTCACAATTCATCCACAACTAACCTAACATGTATACAATTCATTCACAACTAACCCTAGCATACATACATATGACTTTACATGCATATAATGTAAATACAATGTTAGGGAATCTCACAATCTGTTGCTTGTGATGACTTAGAACCTGCACTGATAAGTTTGGTGCTCACACCTTCTCTCTCCTTGGTTTCTTGCTTTTCAAAGCAACAACAAGCAAACCCATCATTGCTTTCTTCTCTTCCTCTTTGGCTTTGAGTTAATGCATCATCAACACATCTCAACCATCTCTTCTACCTCTTTTAATGGACTAAGAACAACTATCATCAAGCATTCATGCTCATTCAAAAACCAAACAAAGGGGAAGCTTCTCTTGCCAAAACCACACCCTTCCTTCACTCAAAATGGTTTTTTCTTGTTCCATTATGTAGATCTCAAAAAAACAAAGAGACAACAACTTGGATGGAGTCATTTGCAATTAGGGTAAAAAAGTTATGACCATTTGAAGTTGGGCCAACCGGAACAGTGGGTTCTTGCAGTGGATTACTACTGGTTGATTTTTAATCACCACTTGAAAGAAGGAGATAGATTCAAACTCACCATAATATTCAAAAATCATATTTTTATGACATCCGTCGACTAGGGAGCATAGAAGGTTGCCGGAGTTACCCCTTGAATTTTGTCGGCATGGTGTGAACACTGCCTTGGTTTATGATCCAACAATTGGAAATTACAAAGGTATTAAGTTTTCTTTATATGATTTTGACAATGATTATGAAAACCATTGTATACCTCGGTGGGAGTACTGGTCTACATTGTCTGAATCGATAATAAATTGAGACGTATTGACGATAACCATGTATGTTTACTTGAGTAAAAAAAAGCCAGCGGTACTTTAGGACATTTTGATTTTTCCTTAATTTCTGTATTTCTGCTTCTTTTTTTTCTTTTTTTTTTTTAAATGTTGTATTTCTTGTTATGTTGATATTTTCCAATAGACAGACATCTGATGTGTTTGTTTTGATTTTTTTTTTTATGCATTTATTTTTTATCTTAGGGTAATGTAGTGCAAAATGTATTTGCATCATTTTAATCATAATAGTTAACAGTGAATTTCTTGTTAATTATTTTGGTTTTTTTGATGTTGATATATTTTAACCATTTTGTTTTTCGTTATTCACTGTTTTTTTTTTCTTCGATTAGTGAACCAGCTATAGTATCAAGGAGGCAACAATAAAGAAAAAAGGTTGGGGCAATTCAGAATCTACCTAAAGATATCGTTATTAATATTCTTTCGAGACTCAATCTCAAGTACTTCATTTGCTTCAGGTGTGTTTGTAAACCCTATTATAGGCTTGTTACTAATCCAATTGTTTTTTAGATATATTTCAAGATGACCAACTATTTTAACGTTCCAGGTCAATGTGCAAGGACTGGCAGAACCAGATTACTGATCTCATGTTGATCAAATTACATTTGAGTCAATCAGTTTGGAAAAAACCTATGTTATCATCACATGTGACGGAACCAATTTGTAATCTTTAAACTATGATGTACGTGATGATGGAGAGGAAGTAATGAAACTTGACAACCCATTTCTCCGTGGTGATGGGTTCTTGCGATTGATTACTATCACTTGATTTATAATCATCACTTGATAAAAATGAGATGAATTCGAAATCACCAAAGTTTTCAACAATCATGTTTTTATAGAATCTGTTGACTATGGAGCATAAGAGGTTACCGAAATTACCTTTTGAATTTCATCAGCATAGTGTGAACACTGCCTTGGATCATGATTCAATAATTCAAAAGTACAAGGTAATTAGCTTTTCTCTATATTTTGACAATGATTATGAAAACCATCTTATACCTTTTGGGAGTTTTGGTCTTTAATTCATAGAGACATAAGCAGTCCTTTAAGAATTTTGATTTTTCCTGATTTTCTGTATTTTTTTTTTTTTTCATATTTGAATGCATTTAATTAAAGTCCTATTTTTTTTATTTTAAATGTTGTGTTTCTTATTATGTTGATATTTTCCAATAGATAGACATTTGATGTGTTTGTTTTGAATT
>NC_056569.1:24953137-24972046 GCF_013358625.1 Macadamia integrifolia | reverse complement strand
TTTTTTTTTTGTGATTTTTATGCATTTTGCATCTTAGGGTAATATGTAGTGCTACAGGTATTTGCATCATTTTAATCATAATAATTAATAGTGAATTTCATGTTAATTATATTGGTTGCTTGTGATGTTAGTATATATTAACCATTTTATTTTTCGTTATTTAGGATTTTTTTTTCTACTAGTAGTGAACCAACTACAGTATCAAGGAGGAGGCAAGATAGAAAAAGCGTTGGGGCAATGCAGAATCTACCAGAGGAATTCGTCATTAACATTCTTTCGAGACTCAACGTAAAGTCCTTAATTCGCTTCAGGTGCGCGTTTGCAAACCCTATTGTAGGCTTGTTACAAATCCAATTGTTTTTTTGGACATATTTCAAGATGACCAACTAGGTTTTTAACATTCAAGGTCTATGTGCAAGCATTGGCAGAACCTAATTATTGATCTCACATTCATCAAATTACATTTGAGTCAATCAATTTGAAGCAAAACTAATGACATCATCACAAGTGACGGAACCAATTTGTACTCTTTAAACTATGTTGTATGTGATGATGAGGAGGAAGTAGTGAAACTTGACCACCCATTTCTCCGTGATGATGTTAACAAAATCAAGGTGATGGGTCTTTGTAGTGGATTACTACCAGTTGATTTGTAATCACCACTTGAAAAGAAGGAGATTGATTTAAACTCACCAAATTATTCAACAATCACATTGTTATGGAATCCGTCGACTAGAGAGCATAGGAGATTACCGGAGCTACCCCTTGAATTTCGTCGGCATGGTGTGAACGCTACCTTGGTTCATGATCTAACAATTGGAAATTATAAGGTTATTAGATTTTCTATATATGGCTTTGACAATGATTATGAAAATCATTGTATGCCTTTTGGGAGTGCTGGTCTACACTATCGGAATTGATGATTAATGGAGATCTTTTGAGGATTCCCATAGATGTTTACTTGAGTAAAAAAAGCTATAGAGAAAAGCTAAAAAAAAGAGTAAAAAAAGCTATCAATACTTTAGAAATTTTCTGATTTTTCCCGATTTTCTGTATTTCTATTTTTTTTTTTTTTCGTATTTGCATGCATTTAATTAAAATCATAGTTTTTAAAAAAATATATATTTTATTCCTTCTTATGTTGATATTTTCCAATAGATACAAATCTTATGTGTTTGTTTTGATTAGTTATTTTTTTATTTATTTTTATGCTTTATTTTGAATCTTAGGGTAATATCTAATGCTAGAGGTATTTGCATCATTTTAATCATAATAATTAACATTGTATTTCATGTTAATTATTTTGGTTGTTTTGATGTTGATATGTATAACCATTTTGTTTTTCGTTATTCAATTTTTTTTTTTTCGATAGTGAACTGGTTGTAGTATCAGGGCGTAAACTTTGACGTCTTAAGTTCGACTCCCAATAAGCACACCTTGGACCACTCACATAGGGGTGTTTAGTGCTCTTCACTGCTTTCAATGAAAGTTGAATGGTTCTCATTCAACCCCAGTATGACCCGATCCATGCGGTTATGAGGTCTGTATGCGCCCGTCGGACTAGTCAAGCTGAAGGCCTGGATACCCATTGTTAACAAAAGGAAAAAAAAAAAAAGCTACAATATCAGGGATGCAGCGAGAAAGGAAAAAGGGTTGTGGCGATGTAGAAACTACTTGAAGATATCATCATTAACATTTTTTTGAGACTCAATGTCAAGTCCTTAATTTGCTTCAGGTGCATTTGCAAACCCTGTTGTTGGTTTGTAGGTAATCCAATTGTTTTTTTAATATATTCAAGATGGCCAACCAGGTTTTTAACGTTCCAAATCTGTATGCAAGCATTGGCAGAACTTGATTACTGATCTCGCATTCATCAAATTACATTTGAGTCAATCAATTTGGAGCAAAACTAGTGTTATCATCACAAGTGATGGAACCAATTTGTATTCTTTAAACTATGATGTACGTGATGATAAGAAGGAAGTAATGAAACTTGACAACCCATTTCTCCTTGGTAATGTTAACAAAATCAAGGTGATGGGTCCTTGCAGTGGATTACTACTGATTGATTTATAATCATCATTTGAAAAGGAGATAGATTCGATCTCACCAAAATAATGAACAATCACATTTGTATAGAATCCGTCAACTAGGGAGCATAGGAGGTTACCAGAGTTACCCCTTGAATTTCATCGGCATGGTGTGTACACTGCCGTGGTTTATGATCTAACAATTGAAAATTACAAGGTTATTAGGTTTTCGTTATATGACTTTTACAATGATTATGAAAACCATTGTACACCTTTTGGGAGTACCAGTCTACGCTGTCGGAATTGATGATTCATGGAGACGTATTGAGGATTCCCGTGATGTTTATTTGAGTAAAAGAAGCCAATGACACTAGTGGATGGATCTCCTCATTTGATCAGGACAAGAATTAGAATTTCAAAAGACATGGACAACAATGTAACTGAATATGATGCTTTGTTTCGTTTGGGAGTATTGAAAGAGTATTTGAATTTATTTTGCCATGTCCATGTTAAAAGCCTTGATGTATTGATCATCATGGAATATGGTGTCAACGAGTCATGGACAAAATTGTTTACCATTTCGCAACTACCAGTACTACACAGATTTTATATAGTTTCGGCTCCATTTAAATGTCAGAGAAATTGTGCGATCCTACTGTTAAGGAATAATTTATTTATTTAGTTATGGATTAAACTTAATTCTGATGGTTGCTCCCTTAGGAACCCAGGAAGGGCAGATGCAGAGGGAATTTTTAGGGATGAAAAAACTGAGATAATTTTTCATTACAGGGAACTTCTTGGAGTCTGTACCAGTTTTAAAGCTGAATTCAAAGCGATCATCTCTGGTATGGAACATGCTCGAGACCTGAACGTTCAAAACTTGTGGATCGAATGTGATTCAGCTACACTCGTTTCCCTTGTTTCTAGAGGTGCAGTTCCTTGGACAGTTTTTCAAAGATGGAGAAACCTCAGCTCATTTGTGCACTCATTGAACTGGAAGATCACTCACTGCTATCACGAGGCCAATCCGATAGCCGATTATCTAGAAAAATCCGTAGCCAAGGATGAGTCTTCTAATCCCATTGGTACCTGGCCTGCTCTTATCAGTATGGAGCTGGAGAAGGATGCTCTCATGCGTCCTTGATTTAGATTCTTTTAGTTCAGGTTGTTTTTCCCTAGGCTCCCTCGCTGCTGATGGCCATGTCGAAGGTGGGGTAGGAGTTTAGAGTTTTTTTTTTTTTTTTTTTTTTTTCATTTTTCCTTGGCCGATTGGCATTGTATCTGGGTATTCTCCATTTTTTTATTCTTAATACATCTTGATTTCTAGCGAAAAAAAAAATTTTTGTGTGAGTAAATAAATGTATTAAAGAAAAGGGAGAGGGAGATTACAACCCTGAGAATGGAACAACCCTAAAAATGAAACAAAAGCCCACATGGGCAAAAATAGGAACAAAGTAGCCCATTCAACATCCAAGGCCCAAAGGGCTTCAAGGCTCATATGTCCAAAACATCACAAAAGCCCACATGGGCTTAAAAACAAAGCAAGGAAACCATCCAAGGGTAACCAAATCAAAATCCAGTTAGGGTTTGTTGAAACCCTAACAACCATCTCTTCTCTTCATCAAACCAACCGCCAAGGGAGCATCCCCGGTGAGGGGGGCCACAACATGGAGGATGTTGGCCTTGCAGAGGGCCATGCCCAAGCTTACAGCTGGCCTAGCGGAGGTGACAACCACAATTGAGTGTCAGCCTTGCGGAGGGCATCGGTGAAGTAGCTACCGATCGAGCAAAGCTGGCAATCAAAAGGCTGCTTGCCTTGTAGCTGGCAGTAAATTGGCGAAAGCCGAGCTAGCCAAGAAGATCGGGAGCTTGGCCAAGCAGGGCCGGCAACAAACGATTGCAGACCTTGTGAGCTGGCAAGAGACCAAGCAGCGGAAGGACAAGCCATGTGGAGCAAGATGGCGACTGGTGCGAGAATTGACAAATGGGATCGGAGGCAATGAGGATGTTGGCCGAGGGAAAACCAAACGACCTTTTGAGATCTAGCTGGGACAGAGATCTGTGAGGCCGTTGGCCGAGTGGGAACCCAAATGAGCATAAGATCTAGCAAAGATGGAGGCCTACAGGGCTTGGGCCCAAGACCCGACTCCCATTGAGGTGTAGCTTCTGCAAGGGATGAAGAAACAGAGAGAGAGAGAGAGAGAGAGAAGAAAGAGAGGCGGGGGGAGCAGCTTAGCCATGAGGCCAGCCAGGCCACTCCAAGGAGGCAACTTTGCTTTTTTCTTTCGTTTAGGGTGTCCTCCGGTGAGTGAGCGAGAGAGAGAGAGAGGTTCCCCAAGCGAAAAATTGGCCTGGTTTTGTCTTTCTTTTCGTTAAGGAATGACTACGTTGACCCTAAAAAGCTACTCTTTTATGATCCTAAAATCCACAGATTTAGAGATCATAGAGTTTTGGGTACCTCGAAGTGGATCAACCTGGGGTGTTCCTATGTAAGAAGCCTTATTTCAATCGAAGCTCAATATGCACTTTAGGTATGACAAGGGTGCATTGATGAAGATAGAGAAACGTGAGATAGAGGTATTAATTTATATCATTTCTCCTACATTATATATTTGTACTTGCAAATGGAGGTTATACTTTTCTAAAGTAAAATGGCACTTTGATATGTTAATGTTTAACTTACTGGATTTTGATATATGATCAATTGACATTAGTGTTTGAGCCTCATTTCTTTGTTCATAAATACATCTATAAATTTACTTGTTGATAAATGAACTATGCATCTTGTGAACTTATTATTGATGGCATTCAGCCTCTTCATTGGGTTGCATCAGCGTTTAGTTCTTTAATCTTGCCTTTTTTTTTTTTTTTTTGGTCAGTTTTTAGAATAGTTTTCCCCTCTAATTTTTAAGGTGAGAAACAAGTCTGATTTGCTTTAGCTGATTTAGCACTATTTCAAGTTTTCCTCAAGCAACTTTATGGAAACAAATTTGATTTGAATAGATAAGAGAAACAGATGTAGATCCGGGTTCCAAATCTCATAATTGGATCGAGTATGGAGCCCACACAATAACAAAAAAACTCAACCCACGAATAAAGTGGCAGAATTGTAAATATTTTAAATCTTTTATAGAATGGCAGGCTTGTAAATAAAGGGACACTTAAAAGGGTATGCGGAAATTAAAGGTACATGACGGGAAATGAAAGGAAATAAGATTTATTGAGAAGGGACAAACTAGGAAACAAAGTTAAAGTATGGGACAAAGTATATTAAAAATGAAAGAGTTTTGGGAAAAGCAAGGGATAACATAAGGACCAAGAATATACATCTAACTCCTTCATTTTATTCTTTTAAGCTGGGAGGTTCAGACTTCGGATTGATGAATATTTTCAACCTCTTTAGCATACAAGTAATGTTGAAGCCTTAAAGCTGAAATTTATACAGGAGGAAATAATACAATGAACAACCAAAGCTAATCAGCTTACAGCAAAGAATGCTTTGATAAATGATTGTAGCTGAAACTCCTGCCATCATATCAAACCATCCCTTTCTTGTAATGAAATCATAAGTTAACACACCAAGAATCAAGCACCAGAGAAAAGAGAAGAGGTGTGGCGACCGAGAGGATGAAAGGACTATGTAATAGAATAGAATTGTCCTATCGCCTCAGCCAGTGCAGTTATATTGATTTGTGACAATCACATATTTTGATTAGGATACGAAATTCTAATTGTAATAGGAAACTAAAGAGTCAAGAATAAAACTAAACTCCTAAGAGACCACCTCATGATTACTCCTACTTAGCCATACAATACATGATCCCCATAGTATCCATAGTATGGAGGTACATAGACCTCCAGCCAGGACAAGTACTCTAACACTCCTCATCAAGATAGAGTTTATTGATCTCCCATACCCAGCTTGGAACAACCACCAACAAAGCTACGTCGAAACAACACCTTTGTAAACATATCAACAAGTTCATTGCTGGAGTTGACAAATGGAGTGCGAATATGCTTTTTCAGAATTGCACTTCTCACAAAATGACAATCAACCTTAATATGGTTTGTTTGCTCATGAAAAACTTGATTGCGGGTAATATAGATTTTTAGCTTGATTATCATTGTATGTCTTCACTGATTGAGGAAATGAGTGCCCCAAGTTGTAGGAGAGACTTCATCCATCAACTCAGTTATAATATGAGACATTGCTCTACACTCAACCTCTGCACTAGATCTATATAACCACAATAGTCTGATTTTTACTCCTCCAAAAAATATGATTATCGCCAATAATAGTATAATATCCAGTGGTAGACCAATGATCGTCGGTGACACCAGCTCAATCAACATTAGAGTACCCTACAACTACTGTGTGCCTATGATGACGATAAATAAGACATTTTTCAAGAGCACTGTTAAGATAGCTCAAAATATGACAACCAGCATCCCAATGAGCACGTTTAGGATTCTTCATGAATTGACCAATGATGCCAACAACAAAGGAAGTATCCGGATGAGTGACAATAAAATAAATTAGCTTTCCAACAAGTCTTCTGTACTGATGTTTATCCTTAAAAGTCTTCATCACACACACCAAATTTCATATTTGGATCCATAGGGTTGTCAACAAGTTTACAACCTAGCGTACTTGTTTCAGAGTGAAGATCAATAGCATACTTTCTCTGAGACAAACTGGCACCTTTCTTGTAAACAACTTCAATTCCCAAAATACACCTAAGAACTCTTGGAGGTTGCTCCATATAAACCTCTTCCTCAAGATCACCATGAAGAAAATCATTTATAATATCAACCTGAAACAGAGGCCAATCAAGGTTCAAAGCCAAGGAGATAAGAATCCGTACAAAATTAAGGCATGCCACAGAAAAATAAAAATAAAATCAACACCATAAGTTTGAATAAAGTTGTTTAGCAACCACCTGAGATTTAAGGTGTTTAATGGAACCATCTGGAAGATATTTGGCTATGTGCACCATGGGACACCTCACAAGCTCCTTCCCTAAGGGCGAGTTAGTAAGAGTCCAAGTCCGGTGACCCAACAAAGCATCCATCTCTGTGTCCATAGCCACTTTCCACTCAGGATGGGATATAGCCTCACGATAAGTCTTTGGAATGGAGTTAGTAGATGTAGACAAGGAAAGATTATATAAAGACGATGGAAAGTGATATATAGAAACATAATTCTCAATGGGGTAAGTAGTTAGCGCTTTACGAGAACGGGTAAGTTAGAAGATGGAGGATTCCCAGGCATGGTGTCTGATGAAGTGAAGGGTGGTGGCGAAGGAGCAAATTTAGAGCATAGGCTTGGGACAAGTAATTGGATTCAAAGGAGGTTACGTCCACACTAACAAAATATTGATGAGTTAGTGGATCGTAAAATCTATAACCCTTCTGAGTGTGTGGATAACCAAGAAACATACACTACTTGGTCGCACATGAGGATAATTTATCAATTCCCAAGTGAAGATTGTTAAAAAAGTAAACACAACCAAACACTCGTGGGGCCAAATTAAAAAAAAAAATTGACATTAGGAAAAACAATAGAAAATGGAGACTTATTGGCAAGAACAATTGATGTCATACAATTCATCAAATAACAAGTAATAAGAATTGTGTCATTCTACAAATATTTGGATCATTCATATAAAAAAGATCAAAGAATGATTGACCTCTAGCAAGTGCATGTTTTCCTGTTCAGCAATACCATTTTGTTGAGTATAAGAACAACTACTTTGATGTATCATGTTATGTATTGAGCAAAATTCAAATATCTCACGTTGAGTATATTCTAAAGCATTATTGGAATGAAAATTTTTCATGGACACATCAAACTGAGTTTTAATCACTAAATAAAATTTCTTAAAAATAGATAAAAATTCAGTACGATCCTTTAACATATATATCCAAGTCATACGAGAGTGATTATTAACAAAAGTCATGAATTAAACAAATCCTAATTGACTCTTGACACGATGTGGACCATAGATGTCAGATTAAACTAAGGAAAACAAGGAAGGATTACGAGGGGTATCAAAAGAGGGGAATGAGGTACGATGATGCTTTCCAAGCTCACATGCTTTACATTCTAGATGAGAGATGTGCTTACAACTCGGAACCATTTGTTGAAGCTTAGAAAGGGAAAGATGTCCCAACCGATAATGTCATTGAAGAGGAAAAAGTAGTAGAAGCAGTCGCAGCAATAGAGTTATCAAAATAATAGAGACAATCCTTCTCATGCCCTCCTCCAATCATCTTCCTTGTCTGGAGATCCTAAAAAACACAAGTATGATAAAAAGTGACTGAGCAATTTAAAGATTTAGTTAATTGACTAATGGACATAAGATTTAAATGCTAATCATGAACAACAACAGCAACAAACTCAGCTTTATCCCAACTTAATGAGGTCAGCTACATGGATCTAAACAAAACAAAGTAGGTAAAGACTGCATCTAAGTAGAAAATGTCGATGAAGAGATGAGAAATAGAGAAAAGAAATGAGATGAGAAATGAAAATGATAAATCCCTGAAAGAGATAAAGAATGCAAGATATAAAATGAAAGATGAAAGATGAAAGTATGAAGATATGATGAAAGAGGACAACCCAACAAGCTACTGGTCGAGCCACTGGAATAAAATAAGATAAGAATCTTTGGTTTTGAAAAGCCTCTCCACTTACTCGTAACATGCTTTCCCTCTATAAAAAGCTTCTTCCAGATGGCATAATTGTCTGCAAATGCACCTCGATCTTCAAAGACGACTGACTCCTCCTACTCCTCCTTCTTTAGGATTGGATCATTGTTGGTCCTTTTTTCACTAATGATCTCACCAGAAGCATAGTTAAATGGGTTCGGCTATATGGATCCTTGCTCTCCAATAGGCTATATTCGAAGTCATACTAAGTACAAGACCCAAACTATGCATATCATTTATCACAATTCCTATGGTCATTTTAAGCCTGACCCTAGCTCTTTTAGCTCCTTCAATTTGAATCATATCACTTTTCCTTACCAGGGTGTCCTAGGCTTTCGTTAAACATGACCATACCACCTCAAACGACTTTCTCGGAGCGAAGGCAAGTTAGGAATATGAAGAACAAATGTTAATGAAGGAAAAGAGGGACGAGAGACCTAAAAGTAGTCATATTAGTAGAGGATCCATCGGTAAGGTTGACCTTATAAGGATTTGCAGTCTTGTGAGGTGAAGATAAGAGGTAAGACTTACTAGTCATATGGGTGGAGGCACTGAATTAGTTAGTCGAGGGAGTAGATGAAGTGATAGTAAGACAGGCAGATGTTTACTTAAAAAAATAATAATAAATAAGCGAGGCAGATGCACCCATGTGAGCCAGGGTGGCTGAGGAGGTGGAAGCATGGAGAAGCATAAGAATTTGTTTGTAATCATCATGAGATCCTGAATCATATGAGTTACCTCCAGATGAGGATGCATTGTTGATTTGTTGTTATCACTAGAAGAACACTTCTGAAAATTACCGTCAGATGTAGAGGTGTTGGCGGATAGTGGAACCCAATCTGGTTTACTATGTTTCACCCAGCAGGTATCAATGGTGTGATTTAACTTGCCACCAAAACTAGCACTATCTGATGGGTTGGTCCCTCTACTGCCCATCTGTACTATGATCTCCACGAACACAACCTCCCCAAGAGCCATACCCTCTCCTAGTGAAATTGGAGCCAGAGCCACGGCCACGGCCAGCAACGTTAAAAACTATCATTGGGAGAGGCATTATGGCGGGAAGGTGTAACAACACGCTAAAGACATGCAAAAACTTCATCGAGTGAAGGTACCTTTTCTCAAGCAAATAATGACTTTTAATAGATTGATAATCGGATTTTAAGCCAGCCATAAACTTCGGAACATGAAATTCTCCCTGATGAAGCTTTAACTGTTTCAGATTAGTTGTGAGGGCATAATGAATGTTGAGTTCTTCAGTCATACCTATTATTAACATACTGAGGTATTCATTGAGAGACTTGTCCCTTGCTTAAAATTGAAGATTTTATCAATGAGGTCATCAATGCGAGAAATGTACTTCTCTTAAGAGAAAGGTTTGATTCTGATCATTCCAAACTCCTTTGGCTGTGGAATGGAACATGACATTAGCAGCAATGCCAGGATCCATGTTGTTCCATAACCAGGTAAGTACAGTATCATTTTTAGGCATCCATTCCTCATAGGCTTTAACTGTAGTTGGATCTTTGAGATCACGAGGGGGGATCAAACTGGATATATTGCAACTTCACGGTTGGCTATGTTTGGTTGTAAAGGAAATTTAAAGGGAAAGGAAGTGTAATCTTCAGACTCATGAAAGAAATTTTTGTAATCATTACCCATGTTACCCCATGTGATTGTATAAACTACTTGTAAAATGTATCATTATTGGTAAAAAAATACATGCAATTTTAATTTTACATTTTATAGCAAAGGTTCTTGGATATAAAGTACAGTGAAGTTTAATAACCAAATGTGGAATGACTTGGAGTTAGTAATACCAATGGGGTTGGTAGCCTAGTGGTGAAAATGCCGTCAACCCATCATCGCTCGAGTCGGCTGATTGTGGGTTCGAATCTTGACATGCCTCACTATCATCCATTGGTCATGTGGAAGCCCCACTTGCGGAATGGGGGCTTGTAGACTTGGAGTTTGTAATAAAGTCATCTGGGGTTAATGATTACAAACATTTTTTTTCTAAGTTTGAAAATTCACTTCCCTTCCCTTTTAATTCCCCTTACAACCAAAGAGAGGTTTTAACATTAATATAAACCCCTTATAGCTTGAGCCTGAAGTAGGTAAATGGAACACCATTACCTTCAATGACGGTAATTTGTAAATTGACATGGTCTATGGATTTGAATCAACCATTATATATATGAAGAAATCCTTGGAACAACCCAGCAGAAAATGGGTGAAAAATAATATCAGAATTTGGTGATGTCAAAACCCCACCAAGTAAGGATCATATACTCCACAGTAATGGGGAATACAATCCTAAAAATCTCAGATTCAACCTGAACAGAATATGAGAGCTGCTGAAAACAAAGTAACAAAAAAGTACCCAAAAACAGGGTATTGCAAGCTGGGATATAGATCTCAGTTTCCCAAAAAAAATCAGAAGCTTAGAAGTCCTCCAAAAGCAGATCGAAGAGACTATTTAAACATGGGGATTAATGTTCTAAAATATCAAGACAAACCTCCTAGTAGACTAAAAAATAATTGCAGAACTAAAATTTCTGGAGAAGTCCCAAAGAACAGAGTACCTCTTGGAGTATAGGAAATCTTCAATTAACAAAGGAAAGAAAATTTCTTAAATCCATGAACAATTCTGATTATAACGAAGGACCCTAGTTTAGTATCTTCATCAATTCATCATCAACTAGGACCTAATAGATAGTAGGGGAATTTACTATCACTCCCTTACACTTGGTCTATATTTACTAAAATTCCCCTACCTTTTACTTTTTTCTGATATTCCCCTACTTTTGGAACTTTACATCTCTTTCTCCCCTCCTCTTTTTAAATACCCTGATTATCCTTCCTTTTCACTTGTAACCTATTAAACTTTCTTCAAATTTTTTTGTTCAAAACATGCTTTTACTAATCTAAGAAAACAGCCAACCAACTTTGTCCTTCTATTATTACTTGGTTTAAATTTGCTTTGTTGGTTGAAACTCCCATATTGTTATTTTTCTATTTTATCTTTTTTTATTTTTCTTAAATGAATTAGTATTGAGTCACTTAAAGATATTATTTATTTATTAGTTTTTTTATCCATCATCATGGTTATTGTTTATTTATTTATTTATTATTATTGTTATTATTATTATTTTGTCTCATCCATCATCAATATTATTGTTTATTTATTATTTTTTTCTTTTGTCTCAACCATCATCACGAGTTTAGTAATTTATTTTCTTTTATTAAAGTATTGAATCTGTATCATTCTCAACAAATACCGATATGGATCACTTAATCCTTCCACAGTGAAAAAATATTTAAATTTATAGGAAATCTCCACCCTCTAGTAGAGGAATGAGACTTTATGTAAAGTATTGATTTTCATTCCCAATCAATTTGAACTAATCAATTTGAAAAATGTTTAATAGGTTACAACTTACAAGTGAAAGGAGTGGTAATTTGGGTATTTAAAAAGAGCAAGGGAGAAAGAGATGTAAGTCTAAAAGCAGGGGAGTATTAGAAAATAAGTAAAAGGGAGGGAAGTTTTAGTAAATATAGGCCAAGTGTAGGGGAGTGCTGGTAAATTTCCCTAGATAGTAAGCAGTGTAGGGTGTTGCAACCCTTGAACTAAGAACGTTGTGAGACCTTCAAAACCAGAATCGAATGAAGATGATAATTAGTGAGTGTCCTCTTGAACATCAATATAAAGAGAAAAGAGATACGTAAAAGAACGAAAAAGATCCACCGCGCCTTACTCAAATAGGGGCAAAAGGACTTCCTCACTTAGAATGACAGGAGCCCTCCCATTGGTTGTCCTTTGGTCACATGTTGACCCATTTCTCGTCCATCAACCTATCCTCGGGTAGCTAGCTTTGTTCACCAGACGTGCTAACACCCTAACAATCATATGTTCTGATTAGGATTCTAAATCTTACTTGTAATAGGAAAATAAAGGACCAAGAGTAAAACGAAACTTCAAAGAGACAACCTCAAAGTAACTCCTACTTAGCCATAGAAGACATGATCCCATGGTATGGAGGTAACTGAAACAAGCACTCTTAGGGCCCGTTTGGTATCGTTTCTATTCCAGAAACGTCATTTCGTGTCAAAAACGAAAATCTCAGTTTTTGTGTCAAAACGCAGTTTTTAAACGAAAAAATGGTGTTTCAAAATTTCAAATTTTTATCGGAATTTTTTTTTTTTTTTTTTTTTTTTTTTTTGTAAAATGGAACGAAACTAGGAAGACGGAACTCCATTTTGGAGTTCCGTCCAATCTCATTTTTTCAGTTTTTTTTTTTTTTTTCACTTTTTGTTCCAAAAAAACAAAAACAGACCATAAGTGCACCAAACAGAAGATTCCGTTTTTTCGTTCCAATAGAACAAAAAAACTCCAGAAATGTTTTTTTAGAACGATACCAAAAGGAGCCTTAGCATTTCTAGCTAAAAATTTCAACATGGTGGTTGTGGAAACAATTTATCTATTATTAATTTATAATAACCAGCATCAATCTAATTGGAAATAATCAAAGATATTGTGTGCCAAAGATGGTTCAAAACTCACTAAAATTTTACCAAAATTTCGGATATTTCGCTATTTTTTTTTCACAAAAATGAAATTGCAGGAGAAACATGTAACAAAAAATGCATTATTTCGTTTCGGTCATTACGGTCACTAAACCCCTAAAATGACTAAGCGAAAAAACATGAAAGAAAAAATACAATGTTTTGGTATTTTTGTAAAGATTGATCAAAACAGAAAAACATAACGAGTTTTTGAACCTTGATCCCAAAGGATGTAGAACCAAAGACAAGTCTCCAATTGATAATCCAAAACCTTACTTGAATAAATCAATTCAACCCCTAACTTCACCCAAGTCTGCAGAGTTAAATTGTCTTAGATGGTCTGGATCCCTGGCATTGTCACATATCATACTGGGAGTTACAGTCTGGATATCTAGCTCTTTGTTGCACATGCATTATTTACTGTTATGGAAACAAAAATAATAAGATTATCAAACTCTATCAATCTGCCAGACCAAAACAACCCCAAATATTATCTTTTTGTTTATCCCTTGAATGTCTTTTGTAGGTTCAAGAGACACTCTGGTAGTGATGTCTAGTGAGAAATCAAATCCAGATGTTAGGATAAGCTTCCTTAATTGCTCACCCCCTCAATTCCACATTCCATCCTCTTGCCCTCCGACCACTCTGTCTGGAACCTCATCATTTATATCAATTGAATTGTAGCAACTAGGCATTGTAGGAGAGCTTTTACAATGGATGAATGAAAACAAAGACCCTTGTTTACTAGGAATAGAAACATTTCAACAACGTAAGAATGATAGTGGGACTGAGTTGTGCCAACCGTCAATCTCTTTGAGATCTTAGATGCCCTTTATTGTGCAAAATAGGGGCAGTTGCTTAATCGATCTCCAAGATGGAATAACTCTTTAAGCACTACCAATAGATGTTGCATTCATTTATTGGGCCATATCGGGACTCCTAAGGGTTGTGTTCAACAAAATAGTGAAATATATTTTTGAGAAATTCTCCATTGTTGGTCGACTGCCTCCCTTGAAAACTAGATCATCTAGCCAGCCAGTTGTTCGCCTCTTCTTTCGATAGCTAAAAAACATGCATTGAATATGTACAAGAAGAGAAAATGAGCACTCAAACATGTTGTAGGTGTTTTTTACTGGGGAAATGCACTCTGTTTTGTTGTCTCTGCCCCACTTACCTATGAGATTTGTTTATGGCCAATGGGTCATTATGTGGCTCTATTAGGTAGGTCATTGGAGTATGGTTGTGTGAGTTATATTAATATCCTACAGTTGAGTCTGTTAAGTCAGTTGGATCTATATGGGTCAGTGTGTGGGATAACTGCTGACATAGTTCATTACTCTCCTCAGATGGTATGTTGTTGAGTTCTAGTTAGGGAATTCAGCTGAATGTTGGAATAGGACTATCCATGGACAGAATGGGCAGAATCTAATATGTAATAATTAAATTGATGTTTAGGAATCCAATTCACATGGCAAGGATACACGATGACGGATTTCAACTAAAAACCAATGGATTTGGGTATTGAGGTGAGTGGGTGATTGTGATTTATTTTACTAATGCTTCTATCTATTTTGTTATTCCATGCACATGTGTAATGGATGGATTGGTGTTATGACTGTATTATATATCTTATTGCACATGTGGATTGTGGATTGTGGATGTAGTCTATGGTTGTAACTATAGTATTGACGGTGGGGCACGGTGTGGCCGAGGGGTAATTTCGGTACCGTGGGCCTAGAGGTCAGTGTTATGGTTATGACTGTAGCTCTGACCATCTATGGCACGGATGTATGGATGTATGAATGATATTGGCTGATTTGTATTCATATAGAATTGCATTGGGCTAGGATCATATCCTAGTATTTATTGGCTAATCCCATATCAGTGGTAGGTCTTGGGGGGACTACTATAGCCAAGCTACGACAGATTGTATCCAAGGTGGGCACAGTATGGTACGACGTACTATATGCGTGGTTGTCGAATAACGCGGTACGACGTACTGTACTCATGACTATCAGGATTACTATTTAAGGGTTGGTTGAGGACAAAGATTCTTTCTGAGATTGGCTGACTCCTGCTTGCAATTAGCTTTTATCTCTAAAGCTCGACATAATAGGGAGGGGATATCACCTATGTTGCTTATAGCACTTATACTCATATTTGAGACCTAGTAATTAAGAAAGATTATTAAATTAAAAATGGATCATGTGGATGTGCATTATAGCATCATATATATTATTTATGATTACGAGCATGCATTTGGCATCATTATGCATGTGTGTGTTTTTTTGTTCACCCCTCACTTGATTAATGTAGCTCCCCCCATGTGGATTTTCCTTTTCAGATGGTGGAACCAAAGCTAAAATGGATAGGATTTCAACAAGGTTTGTGAGGTTGTATCCGCGGGACACCATGGATTCAAACATATGCTCATCTCTTATTTACGGTCTTATATTTATATGAGATATATGATGTAATTATTATTTATTGAGTTGTGGGTTAATTCAAATTAGACATGTAATATTGTATTTATCATTGTGAAAAAATCACCATTGGTTTATGTTATGAATTTTATATGTAGTTTGACTTTACGTAGTGATCTTGTGGCATTGTGAGGTAGTTGAATGCTTCTGTGATCCTATAGAGGTAGGTTGATTGGGTTTGGGAATCCAGTGTCACATAGACTTGGCCTATATGAGGCTGGGTGTGACAGGATGGTATCAGAGCTTAAAGCTCTCACCTAACTCTCAATGCACAAGATCATAGGTATTGGTGATGATTATTAAGTATAAAAATTAAAAACCATAAGTTAAATGCATAAGACATAATATACAATATAGAATACTAGCACAAACTGATAACCAAACATAATTTCATTAAGATCATAAGTTGTTACAGAGCTTATACATACTAACTGGAAAGAGAAACATAAGATAAGAAAAGATAAGGATAAAAACATAAAAGATGGAAACATTTATCAAAAAAAATAAGTTCTAATACAAGCTAAACCCAAGAGAAAAACTAAGCCAAACTGAAGAAAGATTAAACACTGAACATAGGTCAATAAAAAAGATGGGGCTGTCATAGAAGAAATCAACCTGCACTACTGCTTCTGCTGAGAAGAGGATGGTGGTTGTTGTGACATGTACTATGGTGGCCTGAACTCTAGTGTGATACCTAAGTACTCTGCTAATCCCTGCACAATAGTCTCTAAGGTGCTCACACGGTCTCCAATAACATTGATCTGTGTACTCATACGATCATCCAAGGATAGGAAACTATAGTGCAAACTTTGTAAGCTCGTCTATATATAGGACATTACTTCCCACATACCAGGTTCACCTATGGAAGTAGAAGGATGGAAAGACAAATTATTATAAAATGAATGTGGAGCTGAAAAAGTCCTAGAATTATATGGAATGTGTCCTAAAAGTTCAAGAGTAGTACCCCTAGGTAGTGAGGAAATATCATGAGGGATCACTTGTGGTATAGTCCTATGCTCATTTCCTCCCAATGTGTCCTCGGGTTGTGAGCTCTCATCTAACTTGGACTCATCTTTTTCATCCTCACTGTCCTCCATATCCTATGCTCACTCACATTTTGATTTTGCAGTGGATCAAGTACAGGCTCTTCCCCATCACTACCATCCTATGGATCCAAATGCATCTTGTCTAGGATGAATCAATCACTCCACTCTGTTGTTCACTGGCAAAATTGATCTCACAGTGCCGAAATATCTTGGTCAAGGTTCTCCTATAGAACAAGTGTCATTCATTTGGATGGTTAGCACAATAGACCATATGTCTCATTATGATGTAGGGAAGGTTGAAATACTCCTCAATGTATAGGCAAAAAGTTGTGAAAGCTTGTTAAAGTGACACTTCATTGCAATGGCCGTGGATTGGGATGAGGTTATATTGCACTACCCCCCAAAAAACCTTTGGTGTCGCCAACCAATTGAGGCATATGGTCTATTGGTTGGCTAGGCGACCGAAGTTCTTTTTTAGACTGACTACTCTTGCTTGCAACTAGTTTATATCTCTAAAGCCCAACATACTAAGGAAGGGATATCACCTACGTTACTTATAGCACTTATACCCATATTTGAGACCTACTAATTATAAAAGATTATTAAATTGAAAATAGATCATGTGGATGTCCATTATAGCATTATGGATATTGTGTTGTGGCTGTGAGCATGAATTTGGCATCATGATTGGATGTGTGTACTTTCCTACTCACCCTTCACTGGGCTAGTGTAGTTCACCCCATGTGGATTTTCTTTTTAAATGGTGGAATCGAAGTTGAAATAGATAGTATTTCAGCAAGGGTTGTGAGGTTGTATTTGAGAGACACCGTGGGTGTAGATAGATGCTCATCTCTTATTTATGATTTTATATTTACATGAGATGTATGATGTAATTATTATTTATTAAGCTATGTATTAATTCAAATGGGGCATGTAATATTGTATTTATCATCGTAGAAAAATCACCACCGGTAGTATTATGTTATGAATTTTATATGCATACTCTGATTTTATTTAGTGATGTTATGGCATTGTGAGATAATTGATTGCTTCTATGATCCTGGTGGAGGTAGGCTGATTCAGTTTGGGAATCCAATGCAATATACTTTGGTCTATATGAGGCGAGGTGTGACAGGGTGAGGAAAAAATAAAATCATATTGATTTTTTTATCTTTGTCCTCATAAGGCTGCATCTCGACAACCTGAGATTGCATGTTTCAAGTTGCTGGATTGCAGACATGTGTCTGATTTAAAGGATGTTGGAGGAAGAATCATCAGAGAGAATACATAACCCTTTTATAACTGTGATGTAAGAAGTAGAATCCAATTAGTAAATGTATGGAGAGAGGGGTTGATCTTACCAAAAAAACAAAGTGTAGATACTTTTTATTTATTTATTTAATTTCTAGAGATAGAGGTTGATGATATATGTCTGTAAAGTTTAAGGAATCAACGGTCCGCTATGTGCAGCTATAGCTGGGTGGTAGCTGCGGGTGCAACGATGATTACCTTCACCGATTGTATGAAAATTACTCAAAGCTAATGATAAGAGATCGGGTAAGAAATTAGAGATAAGAGATCAAGTAACTAGGGGTGTCAATCGGTCAGTCTGGTTCGGTTTTGATCCGGATTGAGTCGGTTTTGGTATGATAAAGTTGAAACCGAAACCGAACCAATAAATAAATTTCAGTTTCAGTGCGGTTTGGTTTTGATTTGTCTTCGGTTTCCTAAAATGATTTATAACCGGGTTGGTTTTGGTTTTTGGTCCAGTTTGGAATCGAATTTCCATACAAATGTTTACAAAACTATGCAAATTTTGATTTTTTTTAATGAATTTTGAAGTGTTTCGGTTTCTTACCGGTTTGGTTTTAGGTTCGGTCCAAGTTTTGAGCCAGTTTCGGTTTGGTTTTAGGTTCATCCAGTTTTTGGTGCTATTCGATTTGATTTTGAGGTTGTAATATTTCAAATCGAACCGATCCAATAAGGCTTCGATTAGATTCGATCTGGCCAATTTTACCGATTCGATTTAAGAATTGACACCCCTACAAGTAACATGCCTTTAACGAAAAAAAA
>NC_056569.1:24936821-24953117 GCF_013358625.1 Macadamia integrifolia | reverse complement strand
AAAAAAAAAAAAAAAAAAAAAAAAAGAAAAGAAAAGAAAAGAAGGAAAAGAAAGAAGAAAGAAGAAGATGCCTCGTCAAATCCTGATCAGAGGCTCAGAGTTGGTCAATATACGTCACCGCTGACACAGTCACGTGGGCATGCCACGTGAGCAAGCCTGAGAAAGCAGAAATAGATCCCCTAGAACAAAATCCCGTATTTGTGGTAATGCTCGCGCCACGGACGCTCGGCCTTTCGATTATCTTCTCCATCGATCCGATTCGCTTATCAATCTTTTTTTTTTTTTTTTTTTTTTTATGAAATTATCAATTCTATCTTATAAGGCTCCCACCGCCCAAGCAAATAATAAATTCACGGATAATCCTCGGGCCCGAATAGCAAGGCGGATATATCATACACCACAATCCGGCGGGGCCCACTTCCCAGTTGCTCGTGAACCTCACATGGCCCGGGCCAACTCCCCGTGGATGTAATCTCGCCACGTATGCAAGATGGGAACCACTCTTCCACGTGGATCACACGTCAGTTTCCAATTACCACTAAAAATATCCGCGCCGAAACGATTGAAAGAGATCACAGAAGCTCGGCACCTGGTGATGCGACGCGTGGCATCATTCGGTACATCATTGGCTCGGCTCGGCTCGGAGAATTTACACTATGGACGTGAAACCCTAGGCCTGGAAGCGAGACAGAACATGTACGAAATTCCCCCTTTGAAACCGCGTTCCATATGAAATGACAATATTACCCTTAATCTTTCTCAAGTCAAGAGGGTATTTTCGTATTTTAATTAAAAAAGAAGGGTGATTCCTACGAATCGGCTCTACTTGTCTCTCCTTCCACAGTACCACCGCGTTTTACTTTCTTTTTTCCATTTCTCGATTCTTTCACTAGTCATCTCATCGTCTGTGTCGAGGTTGTTGCAGGAGAAACAACGAAGGAAACTTGGATTTAGCGATGAAGGAATGCGAACTGTGCAATTATCCTGCACGGATGTATTGTGACTCAGATCAAGCGAGTTTATGTTGGGATTGCGATGCGAAGGTTCACTGTGCTAACTTTCTTGTCGCAAGGCATTCGAGGAGCTTGCTTTGCCATATCTGTCAGTCGCCGACGCCTTGGAAAGCCTCGGGGTCCAAGCTTGGACCGACGGTCTCGGTTTGCCAGAGGTGTGCTAATAACTGTAACGGTAGCGATGAAAGAAGTGAAATAGACGAAGAAAGAGAGGGAGCAAATGAGGACGACGATGAGTTTGCCGGAGAACTAGATGATGATGATGATGATGATGATAGTGAGGATGAAGATGACGACGACGACTATAGCGACGATGACGATGACGAGAGTGGAGAGAATCAGGTTGTCCCCTGGTCTTCCACTCCGCCTCCACCGGTCGCAAGTTCTTCGAGTAGTGATGATGAGTCTTCAAGTAATGGCCGCAAAAGAGGAATAGCGGAATCAACGATGCCGTTTTCTTTAAAAAGGACGCGGGAGAATGCAGATCTCGGTTGTCATGTAAGTATCCATAAGCTTCATTTTATTTATTGGTGATATTTTCCTTTTCTCCATATTCCTTTGAGTGAAAAAACGTTTTGATTTATAATTTTTTCTGCGTTCTTATGTGGATTCGGAAAAATCTGCGTTTTTCAATGATTTTCCAAGATAATTTTAGGATTCTTCGTTTCTATTTGGGTCATCGGTTCTTTGACGGCGAGTATTCCTCACCATTGCAGGATGATCTCGGCTGCTCGTCTTCCCAACCAAACAACGATACGGCGTTTGCAGCAACTGCGGCTAGGAGGGGCTCAAAAGACGAGGAGGCAACCTCTTATGGCTCGTTCAGGCCTTCCAAGTGCCTAAAGAGAACCTTGGCGAATTCGTCAGTCCCACCGGCGGCGGCGGTCCTCAGCTCGCTTCAAAGATTCACCTCCGGCGAAGACTCGACGGCAACGATACTGGAAATCCGTAAACTAAGCAAAGATCCTGGTGCCGTTGATCTGGATCATCATAACCGTCGGATCTGACTCGATTATATTCCTCTATACTTCTAACAAGTAATAGCATGTCTAAAGATTTTCTTTGATTGGACATCTTTTGGTGGCCGAGAGTTTGTCAGTGTCAGCAAAATAGTAGTGGTTGGTTTCGTGCCAATCTGCTACGGCACGGGGTGGGGGATGTGGGAGGGAGGGGTCATGGGGCCCATGGGGTATGGGGGGACTCCTTTTGCTTGCGAATGCAAATAATGTGCGTCAGTGCTTGGCTGCCGTTGCCTGTGCTGGTCCTCCATGGCACGCTTCTAACATGCGCCGACAAGGGACGTCAGGTTAGGATAGCCTGGACACTATTACACAAATTGCCGGTTCGTTGAATGGAACCAAGGTACGAACCAATTCTCTCCTTCCTATTGGACGGTCCAAAATATGTGTTTTCTGTTTGAATTTTTGCACATTGCTGTAATCTAAAGTGCGCCTGGGGATTAGTATAGCAGGTATGTTATTTGTAATTGAGGCATTCTTTAAGACAAGTGGAATGAAATGTTGCCATTTAGGAAGTCTTTGGATTTCTATGGATGCCTAACCCCCTTGGGAATAATTTGCTGACTTTTTGATTGCCCTTCCGATTTTCTCTGGTTGGACTGGAAGGTCGGCTCCATTTTTTCTTCACGTCTTATAAAGATATTTTAGGTTTGGGGGATTTCCTCTTCAGCTTTTTTTTTTTTTTGGTAAAGTCTTCAGCTTTTTTTATATAAAACTAATTGTATTTGTCACCTTAAACAATTTTATACTAAGCTCAGTCTTCGAATATGTGCTGTCAGCCTATAGGTAATTACCACATCTCTCGATTGGTCAAGATATTTACAAGTATCTTGCATTTTAGAGGATGTAAAGAGATAATTGAAAATTCAAATTCGATTTGTATTAGTATTCATTTAGATGTAATTTATGTCCATCAAAGGATATTTGGATTCGAATTTGAATTATTTGAAAAATAATAATTTGATCGGATTAGGTATCAACATGGAAAGATAGATTGAGAGAAAATTGTATTTGATTGGGGGAGAAAAGTTTGGCTTATACAAGTTAGAGATGTAAACATATAGTCAAAAATTTGGATCAAATAGCTATTGGTCTTGTCTCTTTTTTTTTTTTTTTTCTTAATCAAGGTGTCCGGCCTAGTTTACGCTCACCTCCACTAATCCTTGTGGAGGCTAGCGTATCAATCCACCACCACGGTCTCCACTTAAATCTTAGATAAATAGATGGGAAATCGAACATGGGATTGTGTGTCTATGTACAGAATCCCCAATTTGCCCTAACCATCTGAATAATTGACATATGGGTAGGTATTAGTCTTGTCCAATCCCAACATCGATTCCAACATTTTAAATCTTGCTTCGACTCTTCTCCATATAAAGCCTAAGGGCCAAAGAGTGATCCCAGAGTTGGGAGGACCTTGGTATCCCTATGTCATCCTAATCTTAGGATCACTTTTTGGTTCAGGACTCTATGGAGAGGAATCCAATCCCCTCATATCATGTGCATCCCATTAAATTTATCCTTAACTTTTGTCTTTTGTTTGTACTAATCACTTATTAAATTACAACTTTCTATACTTATCACTTTTTTATTTGTAACTTCTTCCAAAGATTTAAACTAAAGAAAAAAAAAATGGAAAGAAAGATGTATAGAGTGGAGGTTATGGGTTGTTGGTTGAGTGGAATGTTTGTGGCTGTGGTGCATCCTAAGGCTAACCTCTCACAGTGGTGATGTTGGTGTTATGACTTATGACCGAATTTGGATTCTGGCTCTTGTGATTCGAGACTGAGACAGCCACGAGAGATTCGTAATCGTAGCCGTGTGTTTCTTGCTTTGGTAACTTGTGATGAAAGCCACTTCTATATTCCTCTGTGTGGGATTGGGAAGGGAAGCGTAAATTGTAAAGGTTGCATTGAGAGGGCCTACTTTAAGTTGCTTGGGTAAGGAGTAACTCCATGGCATTGAGTTCATACTTTTGTCCATTTTACGTGTGGTCTTGGTGAAAGCAAATATGAATGGAAGGAAAATAGTGGAGTACAATATGGATCATTCATCATGCCCTCACAACGTTTAAGTCCCCTTTCTCACCAGCCATGCTATGACTGCAGTGTCAATCATGGTTCTAAGGCTGCTTTTGGTAGCCATAGAGAAAACATTCTTCTGTTCTATTGGAATAAGAAAATAGAATAAAATGTTTGGTGTCAATTTGGTGTTTTTTCCTTTTTTTTTAGAAAAAAAAAACGTTAGAAATGCAAAATGATGGAATGATAAAACCTTGTTTTGTTATTTTGGTTTCGTTACAAATAGAAAAAAAGTGAAAACTAGGGTAATTGTTTTTGAAATACGTTCATCAAACACTATTTTTTTTTTTTACACAGAAACTGAAAATTCTGTTTTTTTACACGAAACGTTGTTTTTGGAACTAAATGACTACCAAACGCAGCCTAAGTATCAGTATCAAATTGATCCATTTTGTTTTGGCAAGTGTTTGATCTCAATACCTAGTTAATATCATATCGGTTGAACAGTATCAGATTGATTCATATTTATTTAGCAAGAGTCTGATCCTGATTTTTTAAATGAAGTAAAAATATTTCTGTTTAATATAGGCAATTTGATACCAATCCATTCTAATACCATAATAATTTTGGGGGATAAGAGATACCATGCACTAAAACCATGGTGTCAAACACTGCTCTGTCAATGGCAACACATTGTTGTCTGAGGAACGCAGACCTTGAACTCTCTAACTCTTACGGCCTTGGCTTGTCCTTTATTTTTTGTAGTTCTCCAAGGATCATGATCAGACAAATCTGGCTTAGTAGGGTCCGATGGCTAAAGCTCAATAGATGGGAGTACAAGTTTTATGAACTTTTTATCAGTACTAACTTTTAACTACGGATTGTATATAAACATATTTGTATTCTTTTTTTTTATTTTTTTTGATAGAAAAAAAATACTTATTCATCGGGACATATTCTATTCACATGCCTTTAATAATCATGGAGTGGAAATTGGCTAAGCTGTTGTACATGTCACCGACATGATTTTCATAACTAGCGAGTCATCTATTGTGTTAATCTCTCTTCAAATGTAGAATATTGTCTACAATTGGTTTCACCAGCATAGGAATTTTAGAAGATGTACTGGATAGACCATGGCTCTTGACAACCTATCTCTACAAACAGACATGAACCGACAAGATATAATTGCTTCCACCAAAAAAAAAAAAGATACGATATAATTGCCATTGCATCACCTGATAGGATACTGTCAAAAGAGGCAGGCTCTGATTTCCAATGAGGTTTCCCCGAGTGGTCTCAATCACCACACCCAGACCACTCTTCCTTTGATAATGAAACCCGAGCCACATATGTGTTCAGTTCATAGAAGGTGCGAGGAACTCCAAAAGCGAAAAAAAAAAAAAAAAAAGACTGTGCGAGTTTTTAAATGGTTAAAATTTCAAAAAAAAAAAAAGATATGATAAAAAAAAGAGAATGGTGAAATAATGGAAAATAGATAACGTATAAATAAACACCTGCATGCAATGTTGAGAACAAGCATAACATCCAACATTAATAACATATATTCGGCAATTCATTAAGTTCTGTTTTTTTTTTTTACAAGGAACCCATGGGACCTACATAGTTTTATGGTTCAAGTCCAAGGGTAAATCCTTATTACACGAAACTCATTATAAGTTCTAATATATGTCTTCCGACATCAATTCTAATTAATTAGAAAAAAAAAAAAAAAAAAAAAAAGAAGTCCAAAGCCCTGTTGAGCAATGTGACTTGGCTAAAATGTTGTTTATTGTTATCAACTTAGTCAATGCAATCTCAGAGCGACGGTACATATTCAATTGGAGTTGAGAATTATCACTTTAGAAAACAATTTTAATAGATTTAGCAGTTTAAAACTCAATTTAATTTGGGTTTCATGCATTTGAGTTGAAGGTGATATCATAAAAAACGTAGCCTTATGAGTCAACTTCATGTTGACGAAAGAATCAGTTTAATCATAGCTTTGGGGAGAGATATATGGTCAGTTAAGTAGCCATTGTGTTCAACAAGTCTAAAAAAGTAAAAATAAAGAGTGTGTTTAAAAAGCATTTAAACTCCTTTAAAATGAAAATGCTAACCATTTGCCTTTTTCCCTATATCTTTGGGAAAACAAATGGGAAAACTTGTTTTAATTGATAAAAAAAATGATAATGCATTTAAAACAGCGGTTTAAACTCGTTTTTTGTTAACTATGCCCATGATTAATACATATGTGTAGGTCTCAATGAACTTTCAACCTTGTTCATAAATGTCCATGGAGATATGAAAAGTCATATTCATATTATTCATACTCATTTAAATATTTGGATACAAATCCGATAATTGAGTATCTAGTTAAATTGGCTTTATATTTTAACCCAGTACCTCCTATTTTTACACACAAACACACACATATTATAAGAGGAAACAGATCCGCACACTATCTGTACGCGAATTCTTTCTCATGCTCTCTCACAAAAGTGAGGGCCTCACACTTTTTTCTTGTTTTATTTATTTTAAAATTTTGGGATCCACATGGATTGACACCTTTTTCATACCACTAAGTGGAGGTAGCATGCAGGTTCCCTCTTATGCTAGTTGTGTGGGAAATCTTCTCCCGTATGTATGTATAAGAGAGAGAGAGAGAGAGAGAGAGAGAGAGAGAGAGAGAGAGTAGTTTCAATCTCATTAGATTGGTGAATTGATTTTAAAGATTTTTCTTAAGAAAAAAATTCATTATTTTTGCAATTAACAAACTACTTACCAAACACTTTGAAGATCCCAAATTTGAAAAAAAAAAATATAAGAATTTGTATCTTTGAGAAAATGAAAACATTATTCCCAAAAGAGATCTTTATTAAAATCCAAAAAAAAATTGAAGATCATGATGAAGCAATCAAGTTAATGCTATTTTTTTTTTTAAATAACGATCTTCGTGGATCACTATCTGTGGAGCATTCAAGAAATTGAGTGAAGAATTACTAGCTAAGTAATTATCCAAAGAAAAGATTTTGAGTAGTTTTTTGAGCTTGCCAGATGATCAAAGCCATAATCATTGATGCATCAGAATTCTAGAATTAATCCAAATATCTCACCTTCTAAATAGTCAGTTCAATTGGTTGCTAGCAAAGAAAAGTTTTATTATTCATATCAAATTTGGAATCATAAGATTATTGAAGAAGAAAATTTCAGCACACAGCTTCAGAATTTATTGATAAAGTTTATATACTAAATTACTTTGTTGAAAATCTTTTTTTTTTTGGTCGAAAGTGAACTTACTAAAACTGATAATTAAATGTACAGCCTATGGCTTCAGACTCACATATTCTAAAGAGGCACGGAGTGGAGTCCATTCTATCCTACATGTGATGGACAATGTCTTCTAACGAAGGCATCTGCAACATTGTTCATAAGCCCGTGGAATACATATAAATGAAATAGATTGAAAACAAGACATAAAATACTTGATGTCTTGGAGCACAACCGACACCTCCAAAGGTGGAAGCCTTGCCAAATCAAGAAGTAGATCAACAGCCTCCTTATTATCATATTCGATCTCAAGATGAGTATAACCTGACTCCATAGCCTGAGAGAATGCACACCCTATAAGTAGGCATACTCCTTGGAGTGGTGTGTCAAAATGATATGGCAAAGAGAAGACCTGCACGAGATACCCTTCATGATCTCTAAACACAAAACCCAGTTCTCCTTTTGCCTGCCCTTGAGAAATTGCCGCATCACAATTGGCTTCCAAAGTCCCAATCGGAGTGGCCACCCACCCATCACAAATGACATTTGTTGATTGATCAGATGATGAACCTCAAGAGATACCCCCATTAGGTACTAAATTGCCTGCTGAAGTACATGAAAAAAATTCATTGTATGCCTTGTCTACTATCGAAATTACTTCTTGAGGAGTCCGTGCCTTTACATTAAAATCTAAGGCAATCCTTGTACGCCATAGATACCAACAGATAAACAATGCCTTTGATGGCGAGATCAGTGTGAAATAACTCATTCCAATCTTTTAGCTATTCAATAACTGAGAGCTCCCAATTTGTAGGCAGTCAGTAGGAGAGGCTACTTCCAAACCAAACCAATTTTGCAAAATCGCAGTTTAGCATGATCATCGTTTTCCTCCTCAACACCACAAAACCTGCAGGTATGATCAATGAGAACATTTCTTCATTTTGAAATTTTGTATTTGTAAATCCAAGGGTGGCCTAGGATTTAGATTTACATAATCGTGATCAAGAAATCCAATGAATTTTGGATCGTTTTCCATGTCACCCCAAAAAAGATTTGTTGCCTTTTTTATTGAATCATGAATTGATGCCACGACCTTGAAATGTAATTTAACAAAGTTTGTCACAGGAGAGATGGCAGCCTTCAATAGAAACTCCTTATCAGCATGGGACAAGAACTCCCCTTTGCATATTTGTGATTTTTTAAGTGACCTCTCCCTCTTCATTCACATCTTGGAAAAGAATTTTCTTTGAGTTAGCCAAAGTCAAATGAAAATCCCAAATATTTTAATAGACCTTCACCATAAGGCAC
The DNA here is from genome assembly GCF_013358625.1 of Macadamia integrifolia. Lineage (NCBI taxonomy): Eukaryota > Viridiplantae > Streptophyta > Magnoliopsida > Proteales > Proteaceae > Macadamia > Macadamia integrifolia. The sequence goes on along the minus strand of NC_056569.1, from coordinate 24,944,486 downwards.
CTTCAACCACGGCTTGAACTTCTCACGTGTGTTGGGGTTAAAGATGAGAGGATTTTTATGCAAATTTATATTAATTATCCTGTACCCCTACAATATAAATCCAAGAAATTTTTTAGACTTGTTATTTCCCAAAGCTTCACCTCTGAGAAGAGCAAGCAATCATCCACGAAGAGTAAGTCAGTGATTGAACGGCCCTTATGAGGAACTCTAATGCTTTGTAAAGATCTTTGACCTGTAACATGATTAATTATACATGACAAAGCCTCAAAACACAATATAAAGATTGCTGGTGATGTCGGATCTCCTTGCTGAATTCCGTGGGTAGGAATCATAGAACTTTTCATATGCCCATTAATGAGTAAAGTTTATAAAACGATTCTAATACAAATCATAACTAGATCAACCTAGTAATGGAGAAATCCCATTTTTAGGAGTATACCTTCAATAAAACACCACTTCAAATGGTTTTATGTCTTACCCATGTCCAATTTTAGTGCTAAGAACTTATCATTCTCTTTCTTTTGCTTCTTTATGTAATGGAACATCTCTTGAGCTATCAAATTGTTTTTAGAAATTAGGCGGTATAGAATAAAATTTGACCGTGTTGAGAAAATAATTCGAATCCCCTATCAACTTGGTAATAGTTTTGAAACTAAGCTGATAGGCCTAAATTGGTCTTAAAATTAGGTTGAGCCACCTAAGGGATAAGACAAGTAATGGTCCTATTAAAATCATTAAATATGTTGCCAATGGAAAAAAACTTAAACGCACTTCCGAAAATGAGTGGAAAACCATCGGCACCTGGGGATTTCAGTGGTACTATTAGGAAAAAGAGCTAGCGGTTCAACCATACTCAAGATCTACCCAAAAAAAAAAAAAAAAAAATTATTCAAGACTTGAGACAATGCATCTGGGTCAACATTTTCAAAATTATATATAAATTGGAAATAGGAGCATAAGATATTTGAATCATCGGAATCATAGGTAGACCAAGAATCAACAGGTGTATTGGATAATACTAAGTGTGGTTAGGGCTCATTGGAAGCTTACAATCAATTAAATATTAAAAAAGAACCTATGATTTAAAACGACCATGGCATGTTATAAAGAAAAAAAAAATCAAATTTTATCTCAAACAATTCCATCCCTCATATATTTGACTTAAAATTGTGAATTTAAATGATGTAATGATTGATAGCACTTGCCTACTTTTTACTGAATTGGTTTTCAATTTAAATTTCTAGCTAATATTAAATGATATGTGGAGGGCAAGAAATTTTTTTCACTTTTTTTTTTTTATAAAAAAAATAATAATAATAAATAAGTATGGAATCATAATTTGACAATTATAATTGTTGGATATAGATTAAGTGTTTGGAGTCTTTGGACTAGCCTATAATTCAATTTTAATACTTTTCCATGTATTAACATACATTGCATGTAAGCTTATGGTCATCTATGGTACTCTAAGCACTATTGGCGCACTCTTCTATTATCTTAAGTTTTCAAAGCTTTATATTTTACCACTTGACAAACTCTATTTAGACTCAATTGATATTCGAACTCAATTTGTCTCATTCTCTTATAATCTCTATATTTGGATGGGGTTGAGAATTTATCCCACCTATTACCTCCTTAGACATAATATCATGGGATCTTCACAATTTTCTTTTTTTCTCATTTTTTGTTTTCCTTAAAGATACAAGTGTCTTCTCATGGTTAGACTATTATGATTTGATTTTTTCTTTTTTTTCTTTTCTTCTAATTATTAGGCACATTTTCATTTCATCCCTAATATCTCGCCTCCCTCCATCCCTTAAAAGCCCTCACCGCTTCTTTCCCCATTTAATCCAATGTTTTGTAGCATTTTGTAGTAGTTGTAGAAACGCAATCCTAAAAACGATGTAAAAGGTAATGGAAAAACAAGAATAAACAATGCACACAAGTTTACAAGGTTCGATAAGATTGCATATGTCCTCGGAGAGATGAGATTCTGATTCACTATCAATGGAGAATAGTGTTACAATGCGCATCCTCACACCTTTCAGAATTGCTTACAGAAAAAGTAACTCTCACTACAAATACATAGTAAAAACCTTAATACTGAAAAGTACAAAACTACCCTCAAATGAAAAATTCAAACAGGGGTTGGACCCCCTACACCCCCGCTATGCAAGGGGCCTCTTGCCCCTTACAACCCCCACGGCCAGTTTACTGGTAAGCGAGACCACCGTTCTGTCGAAAATCCTACACCAGTACTCCCTAGATTAAACTGCAATAAAATACAATACATTGTACACTAATAACAAAGAGCAAAACCTCAAGATCCATGGGTCATGCATTTCTAAAACCATGTACTTACGAAGCTCTTCCATTTAATTAAGGAAATTCTCCCAATAAGGTATGCCAACTCTCCTTGAAGCTTGTTCATTGTGAGACATAGACAACCACTTAATAAAGCCGGTTCTGTTTGAATCCACCTTACTAACTGACCTTGAGAAAACTATCAATTACCCATGATAGGATCACCAAATACCACTCCCAATCCCCGCAGCCCTGGATAGATTCTCAATACTCCTAATCATAGAAATTCAATTTAATAGAGTTGTGTTCCTCCACTCGGCCCTTCACATGAGGTCTAGATCTAACCACCACCACTCATTCTTAAATAGCAAAATCAAAATATAGGATATTTTTTTTCCTTATTGGATCACAAAGAGATGCACAGTTAAGGATGTTGGTGTATGATGTCTTGTATTCCGTCGCAGTTTAATCCAGGGAGTACTGGTGTAGCACCTAGACAGGTAAGACGACGGTCCCGCTAGCCGGTTAGCAGTCCGTGGGGGTTGCAAGGGGGGCAGGATGCCCCCCCTGCATAGCAGGGGGTGTAGGGGGCGGCGCCCCTCGCTTGAATTTTTTATTTGAGGGCAATTGTGTACTTTCCGGATTAGGGTTTTTTTGCTATATATTTGTAGCGAGAGTTTCTTTCTCTGTAATGCAAGCAATACTGAGAGGTGTGAGGACAAGCGTTGTAACCCTATTCTCCATTGATAGTGAAGCAGGATCTCATCTCACCGGGGACATAGGCAACCTTGCCGAACCTCGTAAAATCCATGTGCATTGTTTGTTTTGTTTTTCCATTATCCTCTGCATCGTTTTAGGGTTGCGTTTCTACAAAAGATACATACACCTCTCTCTCTCTCTCTCTCTCTCTCTCTCTCTCTCTCTCTCTCTCTCTCTCTCTCTCTCTCTCTATTGTGTATTATTTTTGAATTTTATACATACAATCAAATTCTAATGTGTTGGGAAATCGGATCAAGTGTTGTCATTGTTAGCAATAGTGTGATGGTTCTAGTTCAATTTGTTTGGGTTGGTATCTTAACCAAATACACTTGGATTTGATGATTGGGTTGGCTATGAATTATGGGTCAAAATTTGGGTTCAATCTTGAACCAATTAGATTGAATCGGTCTTTGTAGTCCATTGGATATTTGGATTGAATCTCATTATATAAGCAAGGTGGTTTGATGAGGTAAGAAAGTATTATGTATATGCAATGGGCCAGCAAGCTTGAACGTGTCACTCTTTTGAGTAACCTCTTTGATTTAAAATCATAAATACAATAAGAGTTATACTATAACAAAGAGTGTATGGCAGCATCAACAACATCTTGGTTTTGAGAATTAGCAAAACACATGAGTTGATGAGGAAAATTGAGTTGGGCTCGGTTTAAAGAAAAATAAATTGAGTTTTATTAGAACTCTCAAAGCTCATGGGCGGTTGGTAGAGAATTCCAAATATAAGCGATTGAGATGGGATTGGCTCTCGCATGAGTATAATACAACAAGAATTAAAGGAGTTAGAGATAAACATGTTGCTGAATTGGAGACTACAGAATGGTTCAAATTAGGAGTTGAATTGCTAGAAACCAAAGTGAATTCGACAAGGTTTCTACAGCAATTTTATTTGAAGATGAAGTCTAGATTCCTAATCGCATTCATGTGCAGCAACTGCCAAGGGTTGGATTCAGTCAGAAGAAGAAAGTGAAGCTATTACAAAGTAGAGAGGATAGCAAGAGTCTGCCACATGTTCAAGAACTAAAAAATTAGGAAGTGGACTTCAGATTGGATTCTTTCTCACACACATGGACAACAGCAAAATAAAGAGCGCCCAAGAATGAATAGAATTTCAGATCAAGGAGGATTCTTTCATGCTTAATCAATCCACTCGGTAGAATCTAGCTTCTTCAAGTCGTCTTTTATTTTCAGCAATAAAAAGAGATTTCGTGGGCAGAATATGTCCATTACTAGCAAAACTGAGAGAGAAAGAGTGAGAGAGGGAGAGAAGCAAGCTTGAGAGAGAGAGATCCAAAAGGCTGCTATGTTGATGGTTTGAGCATGTTCTTCTATATGTCAAGCAAGAGATCATCAACGGGATTACACAGGCTAAGGTAATCCGTATCTAAGATTCTTATTTTTGTATTCTAGAGTGAATATTTGTTGATAAACTCTAAATCAATTATGCATTGGGTTGAGATTTTATTTTATTGATTTAAAATTATGAACCTAGCAAGTTGGGGCTTGTCTAGGGTGTGGGGTTGTTGCCCTTATCTAAGTTGCATCTCAGATTGAAGAAATGATTGGTGTTCATGGACCATTGTAGCGGTTGAAAAAGTTGAGTATTGAAAATAAAAAACCCTATATGGGTATTCTTCAGTGGATGTAGGCACGTTGGCCGAACCACGTATATGTTCTTGTCTCGCATTTACTTTTCTATATATATTTGAAGTGTGTGTTGTGCACAGTGGTGGGGACATTATCTGGTAGACCCAGCCACATTGTGGTGTGAGGTGGATATGTTATTGTTTGTGCGATTGGTAATTACGGGGATTGCCCCGACCAATACAATGGTTCAGATCTGGTACAACTAATAAAACATTAAATCAGTGAAGAGACATTTAAATCAGATCTGGACCATTGCATTGGTATCAATACACGTGTCACCCCCTGAAGGTGGTATTTCACGGAATTGTACGAGATCAGAATTGCAGACGATTTTTTTCCTCTTCTTATATTTTGCCAAGAAACTTTTTCATCTCTTTTGATTAAGGCTGAACAATCTAGAATCATCTCTAGTGTTAAAATTAGTAGATCATGCCCTACTGTTTCTCACTTACTATTTGCTGACGATAGCTTAATCTTTTCTAAAGCTGGTAAGGTTGAGGTCAAGCCATCTCTCAGCTCATTCATGAGTATTGCTTGGTCTCAGGATAGAATTTGAATATGTCCAAGTCAAGTGTTTGGTTCAGTTTGAGCACCCTTCTTCCTATAAAAAAAATGAGGTTGCATCTGTTATTCGTTTTTTTTCAATTGTAGATCTTGGGAAATATCTTGGTTTGCCTACAACTACAAGTTTTCGTCAATCTATAAAAGCTTTATTCTCATTCATTGGTGAAAAAGTTCAGGCCAAAATTATAGGCTGGAAGGAGTTTACTATTGGCTGTAGGTAAGGAATTCTAATAAAATCTATGGTGTGTGCATTACTTGTGTACTCATATCTATGTTTCTTTTCCCTTCTAGCCTTTGTGATGATCTGAATAAATTGACTAGGAAGTTTTGGTGGAAGGATAATAAAGGTATGGGGGTTCGTGAGATTAAATGGGATCAGTTTTGTAAAAACAAAAAAAGAGGGATTGGGTTTCGGGATTTAGAGTGTTTTAACATTACTTTGCTTGCTAGGAAATGTAGAAGGATTCTCCATTGTAGTGAGCCACTTTGGGTGCGTATTCTTAAGGGGAGATATTTCCCTCGCACCTCTTTTTTTGAAGCTGACCTTAAACATAATTGTTCTTGAGGCTAGAGGAGTATTAATGAAGGGGAATGGCTTATTAAAGGTCTTAGGACCATTGGGGATGGTTGTGATACTTTTATCTTCCATGATTGCTGGCTTGCCTCCTACCCTGGAGACCATATCACTAGCCTTCTTTATCATCCTTCTGTTTCTATAGTTACAGGCTTGATTCTTAAACCTACAAAGCAATGGGATTTAGCGTTAATTAGCTCTTTATTTTCACTGCCTGAAACCATCGATATTTTTCAGATTCCCTTAAGTATTTTTGGTAAAAGGAATTTTTGGAGATGGATTTTTTTTTTTGGGTTAAGACTGCATACTATGCGTCTCTATCGTTGAAGCCTTCTCCCTCTTCCCCTAATCCCATTTGAAAACCCATTTGGAACTTCTCTTTAACACCTAAAATCAAGATGTTTCTATGGAGATGTCGCTCTAACTCTCTTGTTGTTAAGTATCTTCTTTTTAAAAGGAATTTGGGTCCTAACGCTCTTTGTCCATTATATATATATATATATATATATATGTGCTAGCTCTGATGAGACTATTGTCTACACCCTATTCCAATGCTCCTTTGCTGCCACTGTTTGGTTAGTATCTTGCTTAAGGTTTGATTCTAAGGATTTCCATGATATGTCCTTTAAAGACTGAATTTCATATTTGTGAGATATGAGTATATATCTAATCAGCTGGACTTCCATCCAACATAATCATCTATTCTTTTGTAGATTTGGAGATCTAGAAATAATTTTTCGTTTCAAAGGACTGACCCTGATCTTTTGGGCACCATGGCTGTGATCAACTCCACAATATACGATGAACGTATCTGCGCGGAAGGACTTGTTGCTAGTAGCTCTCAACCGGCTTCTGTTATTCCATATTTGATCCATATTTCTCTTTCTGTCGATTACCTTGTTATCTCTTCTGATGGAGCATGGACTGTTGCAAGGAAAAGAGGTTGTAGAGGTATTGTGATTTAAGTCCCATCATGGTACCTTTATAGGTGCTAAGTGCAAGCTGGGGAGAAGTGTCTCGGTGGCTGCAACTAAGGCAGAGGCTATGCGTGATGGAGTTTTGATAGTATCATCTTGCAGTTTTTCGGAGTTTTGATAGTATTATCTTGCAGTTTTTCATCAATATTATGCCTCACTGACTGCCAATATGTTGCTACGGATTTAAAGTTACTTCAAACTTTGATTGATTGGGAGACTAAATGTGTGGTTAATGATATTCTTTCCTGTGAAAATATCATCTACAGTGAATGCAGTGGTGCGATGAACATTGAATGGCTGAGATGACCTTGAGGCACGTGCTCAGATGGTCTCGATCATCCGATGCTCACCACGCCGCCGCCACACTCATTGCAGAGAATAATTTCTCATTCTTTCCTTGTTGGTAGGTTTTAATTTTATTTCTGTTTGTTTATCTCTCATTCCGTAAACTATTAAGCTTATATCCTGGCTATGGGGGCATTTCGTTTGGAAACTTCTCCTATTTGATGGCTTCGACCACCCATTGTCTTGTATCTATTGACTATTGTAGGAGTTTATCTTCCTTTGATTTCGATTAATAATAATATTTTTCAGTTTCCTTTCTAAAAAAAGTAACCACTTCAGTCTCTATAGTGCTACAGAAAATTAGCCAATAGAATTTTTTTTTCCCGTAAGACAATAAGAAAAATACTTCATAATATATGTTTTTAGATTATTAAAAGATTTATAATATATATATATATATATACATATATTTTATCTCCTCGTGCATCCCACAGGTGCAAAATGATATAAAGACCTAAGAGTTTTTTTTTTTTTTTTTTTT
>NC_056569.1:24880555-24936801 GCF_013358625.1 Macadamia integrifolia | reverse complement strand
TTTTTGTGTTAACTAAGGTGTCCGAGTCAACTTAAGAGCACCTCGACTAATCCTCGGAGAGACTAGCACAGTTACCATCGCCACAGTCTCCACTTAAATCGTAGATGCACAAATGGAGAATCGAACCTGGGACCGTGTGCCTATCCACAAAATCCCTAATTTGCCCTAATCATCTGGGCAACCCAAGACCTAAGAGTTGCTTAACAGAGTAGACTAGGAGAGAGATCCCCAGGCCCAAGTCATTACATATTTGCCAATAGGAATCCCTATTGGTGTGAAACACAACCCTAAACCCCCCTAGTTGTTGATATTAATATGTAAGTTGCTTAAAGGTGTCAATCAGTCGATTGGTTCAGTCCAGGTTGATTTTTGTATGGGAATGGTGAAACTGAAAACAAAAAGGAAATATTGTTTTTGATTTAATTTTTGGTTCGATTTTGGTTACTTGTATCAGTTTTTAATCGGTTTGGATTCAGTTTTGGTCAGGTTTGTGTTTGTTTTCTTATGAAAATTTTATACAAATTATGTACAAATTGATTTTTTTTTAATGAGTTTTGGGTTGGTAATGGTTTTGGTCCATATTTTATATCGGCTTCGGTTTGGGTTTAATTTCCACTGTGGTTTGGTTTTGGAGTCATAATATCCCAAGTCGAAACCAGCCCAATAAGATAGAATCTTTTTATTTAAAGGGAGGTGAGTGATATTTTTGAAAAAGTGTAGGATCAAGTTGGTATTTCGACATAGTTCAGAAGAGGGGAGGGATATTTCCTCTAATAACATTTAGGCACAAGATTTTGCGCAAGGTGGATAGCTATTTGCATGTTTCACCACAATAAGAAGAGGAAATTTCACTCCCCTCCCCTAAATGTTTCATATATTACACTTGGACTCATTGTAAAGTTTATAATTACAAATGTACCTTGTGGTGTCAACAATATTAGAATTAGATGTTAAATGTCTTGTTTACCCCTTTCCTTTTCGTCTAAATATTACTCCCTCCAACCTAAATAAGTCAGATTACTTGGAGCCGTTGGAGGGAGAATCAGCCCAACAGTGTTTGGTGTTCCCTCTTTCTTCTCTAACTTCGATCATTTGAGCCGACTGAAGGAGAGAGGTGTTGGCTTGTGAAGGTAAGACCACCGATTTCCCCTCTCCTTCACTGCCATGTTAGAGCTCTACATCTTCACATAGCAGCCCTTTATTCTTTCAAATTTGTTCCTATTCTGAGATAGTTGGACTGTTCATGGTTGAAGAAGACAGAGATGATGTTTATGTATTCAAATTTGTTCCTTTATGTTTTCACTCCTTCAAAAACCGAAGATGGTAATATGGGAGGTATTTCTTGAAGCAATAGAATGTCATTACCTTTCTTTGGTCGGTCCAATGAGCTCTGAATCTAGGGCTTGATGGTAGCATCCATTAGAGCTATTGATAGGGAAAGGAAGATTTATGTTTCTACAAGACAACACAAGAACTTGAAAGAATCTGGTGAACAAGCTCTTAATGGCCTTCACTTTGACATACAAAGGAGAACCCACTAAGAACAGTAGAGTAGCTATGAGCATGAGAAATGTAGGTACTACAAAACCCACTTTCTAGCCTGATCTTGAATGTACACAATCACAGTGAGGGCAAGAATGGTGGAAACTCTAGTAGAAGCATAAAATCAGTTGCAGAAGCTCTGTAAGATCCCCTCATTGTTTGGTCTATCTTTATTGATCAATTGATCTCCTCCAAAGGCAATGGAACATAGCCTAATGCAACCGGCTCCTATAGACATTAGCAGAAATGAGGAGAACAGGAGAGCCAATTGGGATGACGATGGTTGGCTCAAGAGAGAAGAAGGCTTCCTCTCTGGAACCATTGTTGTTAACCAAAGTAGAATCATCCCCTGTTTAAAATCCACCAAACAATGTTCAAAATTTAATCTTTTGAAAGGATTTGAGTGAAATTAAAGTAAATTAATTATAGCTTACAAGGAGGCTAGAGAAGGAACCCAAGATGATGACATGAAATCGACCCAAGTAAGAATCAGAGAGGAAAGCTCCAACCATGGCGAAGGCATTAGAAGTAGTAGACCAGAGCAAGAGAATGGTGGTACCAGTGGCGGCATTAAATTGTAATCTCTCATTAAGTAGAATATCATATTGGGCATTAAACCATAGGTTGCAACCTTCTCAAACGATTCGTTCACTGCATCCTTTTTCAAAGATGGGAGTAATCGATCTTCAAGGGTTCAACAATGGCAACAGGGAATCGATTTCCAAAACCCTAACTCTCTCCGATTTCAGATTTTAGAACCATAAATCGCAAGTTCAAAAACCCTAACTTTCCCAATCGGTTAATGGTTTCTCAAGGAAGAAGATGCGAATAAGGGATAAGGGCAAATAGGTCATCTCCATTGGATCAAGGGTATTTTGGGGTTTAAAGCAATTTTGTAACACATGATTCCTCACTTATTGGTTTCTCAGTCACGGTCAAGTTACGGTTGATAGAATCTACAACTTAGGAGAGAAAAATTTATAATTACAAACTTAGTAGGGAAGGATTATGTAATAGATAAAACATTCAGGGAAAGGGAGTGAAATTTCCGCAAATAAAAAAGATAACAATGTGCATGGCTGTGCACTTGTCCACCAACGTTTTTTCAGGTTGTTACCCAAATAAAAGAGAAAGGTTTTCTTAGGTTGGGTGTAGGTGGGGGTGATCAGGACCATTGATTTCTTATAAACCCAAGAGCCAGGTGGAGGGTAAGGCTCCATTTGGTATCGTTTTAAAAAAACGTTTCTGGAGTTTTTTTGTTCTATTGGAACGAAAAAAATGGAATCTTCTGTTTGGTGCACTTATGGTCCGTTTATATTTTTTTGGAACAAAAAATGAAAAAAAAAAAAAAAAAACGAGATTTGACAGAACTCCAAAATGGAGTTCCGTCTTCCCAGTTTCGTTCCATTTTACAAAAAAAAATAAAAAAAATTCCTGATAAAAATCTGAAATTTTAAAACACCATTTTTTCGTTTAAAAACTGCGTTTTGACACAGAAACTGAAATTTTCGTTGAAACATAAACGATACCAAACGAGCCCTAAGATTTATAAAAGCAATCTTCCATAGGGTCAGTTGGGGGTGGATTGGAACGAACTTGCGCGTACGCTGTTATTTCTGAAATGCTTTTAACTAATTCAGCGTTGTGGATTGAAACCTTCAAAGTTCAAACACATATATATAATTTAAGGCCACACGAGCCGTTGTTCGTTCATCTTTCTTTTCTTCCCCAACCAAAAAAAAAAAGGTTTCGTGAGATCCGTGGCTGCTAAAGGTTTTCACCTTTCAGAGCTCTTTCTTCTTTCTTACTCAGAAAAAAAGATACGTGCACTTTTTCTGACGAATCTTTGCCACATATTCTGGATTTAAAGAGGTCTGTACCGGGTCCTCTCTCTCTCTCTCTCTCTGGCGTTCTTCTGAACTTGTTTTCTGAAATCTTTTATCAATATTTTGCAGCTCGGAATTGCATGTCGTTATGGTAATTGTTTGATTCATTTTTTCTTCAATCTCTCTATTTCTCTGCTGATGAATGTTGATTCCCAACAAGTTTATGCTGTTGGGTTGATACAGATAAATATTTAGAAAATTCTAAAGTTTTCCCCCTTTTGCCAGCCTTAAACTAGAATGCACGTATTTTCTTTACATTATTAAACATTTACTCCCTCATGGATTTCAATGAGGGTTCTAATCTCGCAAAGTCTGTATAAAGCTGGTATTTTGACATGTTCTTGTTAGAGTTTATTGAATAACAATCCCAATTCATGGATGAGCATTGTTAGGAGTACGATGTCTTGTATTCTGTCAGATAGATTTGTGGGTTGATTCCATAGGGCCGCTAACAACCTTCCCTGAGAGAGGTGTGGGGATGAGCTGCCGTAACCCTATTCTCCATTGATGGTGAAGCAGATCTCATCTCACCATGGACGTAAGCAATCTTGCCAAACCATGTAAATATTTTTGTTGCATTGTGTGATTGTTTGTTTGCGATTACCATTCGTTTCTTATGTCATTTTAGGTTTACTTTTCTAGACCTATACAATGTTAAAGATATGATTCAATTATGAACTTAAAATAAGTAGAGGCAAAAAGCTATGCAACCACTAAGTTCCCACAATTTCAACACTCTGAAACCCTAATCATCAGCGGTGGGAATTTTCCTAAATCATAATATGCCTTCTAGTTTTTAATGCTGATGAACTTCTATCACCATATCAGTCTTCTCTGTTTTGCTTTTTCCGTGAACATGGAATTGTTTGATGCTCCCCTTTTTCCCAATAAATTTCTAACTTTTAAACTTGGTTTGGAAAATAAAAGTTGAAGGATCTAAGGAAGGTGGAAAGGAAATAGAAATTTCATTGGGCAATGATTAGTATACTCATTCTCATGTAATAATTGTATTCTCTTATATTCCTAAACCATGAAATATATATATCGTACCTGTCCTCAGTTTCTCAGTTATCCTATGTACATGGAATGTGTGACTACTATCAGTTTTCTGTTCCCTATTGATAATATTCATCTCACTGGTGTGGCAGGTCTGCATCTCTTCTACATGGTTGGGATTGGTTTTCCTAGTTGACACTGTGTTCTTGTCACTCTGGCCGCCGCAACACAATCATATTCTTCTCACACCACTAAGTGGGTGTGGGGTCATAATGATAGGGTGGCCATATTATGTGTGTTGAGGAGATCAAAATCGTCACACATTTGGAGGCTGTGCCGTGTTTCAGAGGGTCTATCACTCGACTATGGCTAAGATAGCTTGCGACGTGGACTCAGACATAGTTTAGTGGAGCTCAAATTCTGATAGTTGGTAATTGTACCTGGAAAATATTCAACCTATGTAATTTGATCCTGGCCTTAGATGTGTCCAATAGTTATTCATAAATAACTTCTCGATATTGAAAATACCTCTCTGTGTTTGAATGAAGTACTGGTTAGGTTTTCACGCTTCCAAACCCACATCATTTTCCATAATCAAAGGTTTGTACACAAATCAACCAAGACATCTGGAATTTGAAAGTTTAATTTTTGGGGAAGATTGAAATACAGTTTTCCTAACTGCAAGCAGCCTCTATCTTTCTCTTGTTTAGAAAACAGTTCAACCGTCTGCTGAAGCAATGGATAGAACATCTCAACAGTGCTCTCAGGATCAAGCTCTGAAGGTTTCTAGTATCCCAACTAATTTAAATCCATTACACTTGGAACCATACATGTATAACCTTTCCAATACCAGTGCTAAGAAGCTTAAGAATTCCTTGAGCACTGAGGGCGATATTAAAGTTCATCAGATGGTAAGGCTTAAACAAAGTCAGTCTGTGAAAAGTGGAATGAAAAAAGAGGGAAAGGTATTTTCCACCGTTGACACTGAGGATGAGATAGATCAGGGCTCTACAGGTGATAATTCCCATGAAATGAACTCTAGTGCAATGTTTGATATTCTTGACCATGGCGTGCCAATGAAAGAACCATTCAACATGAAGAACCTGGGAATTGATTTGCTTAATCAGTGTCACGAAGCTCTGATTGCTGAACCTTTTCAAGGGAATTGTGTTCTAGCACATAGTGAAAGCATTTTTTCAATTGGAGATTCAAAGCAGCTTGAAAAAGGACATGAAGATTTTGCTACCCACTTATCTGGTGAGCACGGCACTGACTCTGGACGCAGTGCATCAACTACTTCACCCATGATTGCAAAATCACATTCCTTGCCTATCCTGGGAGTCTGCACACTTCAGTCTGGAGAAGATTCCTCTCCCCCAGTATATATTGGACCTAGCTGCAGATATTCTGATTATATAAATGCTCAAAATTCCAAGAGGGAAGAGTTTCTAAATGATGAGGTGGGATCTTATTTACTGCCAAATCAAGAAAGAGAGAACAGCATGTCTGAGAATGAAAAAGATAAACATGAGAATCTTTCTGTTGACGGATACAATTCTTTTTGCGTCATTGGTCCAGAAAAAGACTGGACAACCAAGGGAATGGATGGGGTTGACATGGCAAAAAAGCTTCAGGGAGAACCCTCAGTCCAAAAGTGTAATGATTTGCGAGGAAAGGATTTCAAGATCAAGCGTATTGAGGAGTGGGTTAGCATGATTGATCTTCAGGATGGCAATCCTTTTGAGGAAACAAGTGAAGCTGCCCCTTCTACCTATGAGATAAAGAAAGCCTCCACAGCAATGGATTCTAGAATCACTCCAGGTGTAGAAGCAGCAAAAAGCTACATCTCATCTTTGACTGCCACGTCCTCATTAGCTCAGCTGGAAAATCTTGGGCTGACTGTGATTCCATTTCTTAGTGCTTTTGTTAGCCTAAGAGTACTTGATTTATCGGGAAATGCTATAGGTATACATTCCTTTGCCCTAAATATGTTTTGTTTTCCCTCATGGAGTATTTAAATGTTAGGTCTAAGCTTTACTTGGGGATTTCAGTCTTTTACTGATGATAATTCCTTCTTTTTTCATAATCTTTATACTACATTTTTTCAGTGAGGATAACTTCTGGTGCTCTTCCACGGGGCCTCCATTTGTTAAATCTATCTAAAAATAAAATTTCCACCATCGAAGGCCTTCGTGAAGTCACACGGTTGCGTGTACTGGACCTGAGCTGCAATCGGATATTCAGAATTGGTCATGGTAATGCATTTGTTGAATTTGGTGTTTTTCATTAAGAGATCTTTTTATTCTGCTTTTTCTACCTCTTATCTTGGTGTCATATTTGTGTCTCTCGTTCAACTCTTAACTATCAGGACTACCATCTATGGTCGAGGAACTCAGTTTTTTTTTTTAGTCTGTGCTGCTTAATTTCTTAGCTTATTGGAAGTTCAGTTTATTTCTTAGTTAGACCAATGACTCAATATGGCAGTAATAAACTACTGACCTTTATCTAGTTAATTGCAAAAATGCCCCTGCATATAAAAATCTCAAGAGAAATTAACTACTTCTGTCCCCAAAGACTGGCTTGGAGTTTTTTTTTTTTTTTTCTCTTTTTCGATTTCATTTGCCCATGACAATATTAAATGCGTATGAAATTTCTTAATTTCCTGTACTTCCCTTGGCATGTTTAATGCATTAAAAGAGGAGCAGGTGGTGTATTGAAAGAGGGAGAAAGGAAGGAGAAGAGATTAATTAGTTGGGTTGGGATTTAATATTCAGTGGCAGTAAACCTATGAAGGGCAACTTTGGAAGATTGATGAAATTTATTTTTTCATAATTGATGGATTTACCAACCCTCCTTAAATAGTGAGGTTTGTCAAACTTGACGATTTTTATGGGACAGAGGAAATACTAGATGACCAACTCTCTTCACAGTCAACTCAGCTGCTCCAAGTTATTACCATGGACTGCAACTCCAAAACAAAATGGTGTGGGTCATCAAGGAGATCAAAGTTCCCAACTAGGCAGTAGCAAGAGTAGTACTTAACTATTAAGTTTTTTCTAACCACAAAGGCTAGGGTTTAGAAAACCAATACTTTTTCCAGAATTCCAGGATTAGGAACTATAAACAAGAATAAGAGAAGTAAAATAATAGAAAATCAGCAGATCGGATCTAACCAATGTTCAGGTCGAAGACTCAGTTTAATCAAGATATCAAGTATGAAGATATCTGATGGTCAGATCAAGAGATATGAGACAATCCTTGCAAGGTTAGTATTCTTTAATGAAGAGTCCATAACAATCAATCTATATCAGCAAACTTATGGTCTATGAAACCAGTAATCAGAGGATAATCTGATATTGATACTAACCAGAAAACAAAGCCAGGACAATTAAGTCCCAAGGATTGAGATCTAGGTTTCGAACCTGGTTTTGGTCAGGCCCAAAACTGAGACGTGCTGCAATTCGTTTCGAGGTTTCGACACTGGGCTTCGATCTTCGGCCTCCCTGGGTTGAAACCCAGGGTCGAAACTTGGGTTTCGACCATGAGTTTCGACCCTGGGTTTCATCTCGGCCAGGCCTGAAACTGAGACAACTCAAGATTTTGGTATGTTTCAACCGGATTTAGTTCCATGCAATTAACTGAATTATGAAATCAGAAACTGAAGATTTAGAAATCAGGGAAGGAGTAGGAGCCCTAATCTAAGGATAAAGGCAGATTCAGAATTCTATGAATTCAAGAATCCTAGTTGCATTAGGAATTCAAGTATCGGTTGAGAATATTAGATTTTTAAATCAGAATTGCAACTAGAACTAAATAACAGAACTTACTAATCTAACTGAAGTGTAATGTAAGGCTGGTTACAGATGTAACCAACCCCAATTACAACCCAAACTCCAACACAGATAACCATCTAATAGTTAGGGTAAGAACAACCCAACAAAGCTGTCGGCTAGGACAGTAATGGCTGAACAAACAACAAGAGTTTAACACTTACACACCCAGAAAATAACAATATTAAAACCCCAAACATTCACTGCAACTTAGTATCAGAGTCAACAAATAACTGGAACTCAGACATGGAAAATAGTATCTGATCTTGAAGAAAGTTAGGTCAAATAAGAGAAAATTAATAACTCACTACCCAGGTCTCAGATGAGGCTGAGACTTGGATCGAAGGTAGACATTAATGGCCAATTAATCTCTAAAAAATTCATCCAAAGCTTATGGCTGGTTGAGGAGTTATGACAATTCTTGATTGAATCACCAAAAAGGAAAATTTTCCTTTTCTGGAACCCAGGCTGTAAGCTTCAGATGATCACCAACTGTGGGTCGAGTGGCCCTTTGGGGTTGCCTGATAAGTCTTCGATACATGAGCTCTAATGGCTCAGAGAAAGGGACTTGTGATAGCAATACTGCTGCCCCGAATTATAAGTTACAACAGGGCCGAAGGTCTTGGGTTGATCTCCCAGATCACAGTAATGGTAAGGAATGTGTGTAACTTGGGAGTCACAACTTTAGGGGTTAGGAAAACCCACTCCATTGAATATAAAGGAAGCCAACGTAAAAAAGGCATAAAAGTAAACACCTAACAAAATAAAGGAGAACGACATAAAGACCCCTAAAGGTGGGAGAAGTTGAGATTAGCGCCTAGCACTAATCACGACTTCTGCCCCCTCTATTCGATACAAACTTCTAACATTCCCTCTCAAGCTGGAGCTTAGATGTTAATCATACCCAGTTTGTAACAAATATAAATAATCCTCCCACTTCCAAGAGATTTGGTGAAAACATTTGCAAGTTCTCTTGTGCGACTGTGACATGTATAAATAATTCTTTGTTGTAACTACTCTCGAACAAAGTGACAATTGACTTTAATGTGTTTCGTTCTCTCATAAAACATGGGATTTGAAGCAATATGAATGGAAACTTGATTACCACACCATAATTGCATTGAAGACCTATTCTTAAACCCAAGCTTAGTTAACAAATATTTTATCCATCAACTCACATGTGACATGTGTCATGGCTCGATATTCAGACTCTACACTAGACCTAGCCAAACCAATATGTTTCTTGCTCTTTTAAGACATAAGATTCCCTCCAATAAAGGGGCAATAACTAGTAGTTAACCTTCTATCAACAGGAGATCCAGCCCAATTAGCATAACAAAAACTTTTAATACACCCATGTCCATGATCAAAGTATACCAAACCACGACCTGAAGCCTTCTTGAGATACTTAAAATATGAATTATGCATCCCAATGAGATATCCTAGGGGAGGACAAAAGATGACTCACAACACTGATAGAGAAGGCTATATCAAGTCAAGCCACAGTTAAATAGTTCAATTTCCCAACCAATCTTTGATACTTCTCAGGATCATCTAGAGCATTACCTTCATCATCAGTAAGCTTTACATTAGGATCCCTTGGAATATTTAAAGGTTTGGATCCTAACATCCCTGCTTTGAAAGAAAATCAAGAACATACTATTGTTGTGAAAGTGAAATGCCTTTCTTTGATTGAGCCACCTCAACGCCCAAAAAATACTTCAACCATCCCAGAGCTTTAAGTTTGAACCTTTGTTGTAAGTGTAGTTTCAAACTCTCAATACCTGCAGAGTAATCTCTTGTAATTACAATATCATCAACATACCTTATAAGAAGCTTTCTTCTTGCACTAGATTGCCGGTAAAACTTTGAATAATCACTGCTACATCTCATCAGTCCAAATTCTAGAACCACTTCAGTGAACTAGCTAAACCACGCTTGAGGAGATTGCTTCCGCCTATATAATGATCTTGAGCTTACACACCATACTAGACTCCCCCTATGCAACAAAACTTGGAGCTTGCTCCATATACACTTCCTCATGAAGATCACCATGCAAGAATGCATTTTTAACATCCAACTGATACAAGGGCCAATGGTGGGAGGTAACAATGGAAATTAGAATGCGAAAGGAAGCAAGCTTAGCTACCAGGGAGAAAGTGTCGAAATAATCAATACCATACACTTGAGCGTACCCCTTTGCCACAAGTCGAGCCTTGTAACCAGCAAGATTCACCTTAAGCACAAACTCTTAGTGGAAATCAATAGAGGATTTAATGCAGGAGTAGATTACAAGAAACTACCCCAACAGTTTATAACTCCAAACAATACAAATAGGAGCAAGAAACAAATAAATAATACATTCAAATAAACCCCCAAGGATACAATACTCATATAGGAGCAAAATCAGCCCAAAACCCAACCCGATAGGAGAAAGAAAGACCTGTTATAGAGCTGGAGAGAGAGAGGTACAACCAGGGCTGTAGCAGTCCGATTGGGTTGCATTCTTGGGCGTAGATAGTCCCTAGGGAGGGTACAAAAACCCTCAAAGTTGAGAGGATTCTGACGGCTGGTTGTGAAGTTACAAGCTTTCTTAATTTTCTGACCTAAGAGAGAAAACTGAGAAGAACCTTCAAGAACAGCAGCTGAATGCTTCCAACAGTGACTAGGTAAGGATCGTGGGACCCTTATGAGGCCTGGAATACCCTGATTGAAAACCTAGCTGAACAAAGTACAGAAGAGAGAAAGAGAGGAGATCGATCTCTCTCATATTCCCACTAGGATTGCTGATCGGTTTTGATTTCTGGAGACTTTTATCAAAATCTGAATTATACCTCCTGAATGTTACAACAAATAAAATAAAATAAAAAGAAGAATAAAACAGATGAGGGGTTAAGAAGGGTGAAAGAGAATAAAGGAAGTGGCTATCTCAGCCTGGGCTTCTCACCCACAGCTATCTCAGCTGCTCTAAACATTTAGTTGCAAACTTTCTTTCATAAATGCAAACTTTCTTTCATTCAAATCTGTCCCATAATGGTACATATGCCTCTCTATTTATAGAGTGGAAGTTTACAATCATACTAAGACTAGGAGCTAATTTCCAAAAAGGACTAGACACTCCTACTACAACTAGGAATTCAAAATAGGACTAGGACTTGACTTGATGACTCCAACATGGAGTAGGACTAACTAATAGTCCATATAGGACTTTACAACCAACTAATGGCCTAATGGGCCTTTATTGAATTAAATAGTAACTAATTAAACTAATGACTTAAATCCCGTTTTCCTACCTTCTACCCATATTTTAGGCCCATTAAAGTGGTCCATTTCAAAGAAAACCCGTGGGATCAAAGGCCCGATACATACATAACACAGTTTATTTGCAATAAAATAAGCCCAAGTGACTTATCTACATCAACTCGCCCTCTTTTAGAAAAAACTCGTCCTCGAATTTTGTAAAGTGTGAGGATGATTATATCATGGTGCACGTCCCTCTTCAAGCCATAGAAAAATTCAGGTAGCTCTTTGATGATAAAGATGTAGTCTAGAATGTTAGGAGCTTGATCTTCAAGATACTTTAATGGGATGACAAACTCCACATGCTCAACTTCAACATCTTCGGATGTATCCATAAGGTCATGTACATATGCACCTTTGATCTCTTTTAACTTCAATGCAACATAAAGCTCTTTTGGTTCATCTACTTGGTGGTTCCTAATCGGTTCCATTGATGGTTCAAACACAACTTCATTCTTGAACTCCTTAGGATCTTCCTCTTGGCTGTTCACAATCATCATAGTTATTGTAGTGTCAAGTTCCCTAGTCTCAACCTCATTGTCTATTGTGGCAACCTTGTTGCTTTCTACTTCTCCCATATGAGTCTCGTTGATGGGAACATCAATGACTAGTTCTTCCTCGACAATAGGAATGGCTGGAAAAATTTTAACACTAACCTCAACTTTTGACTCTAGTTCACTGGTCAGAGGTGTCTTCTCTTGTTGCTCATTCGCAGTAGAGGCCGATGGTTCCTTCATGTTATTGTCAAGTGTGGGTGGCTTTTGGACATCTAGTGGAAGGAAGTACATGTTTCGTTTATGCTTAGATAGGTACATGCCTGCCAACTCATACTGCATCTCGTCCCACGTTTTAGGTTTACATTCTTGAGCTTGAAGTTGCCTTTCACGGACTTTCCATTGCATTCGAACACAATAACTCATCTGGGAACATGCATATTGCCGTTTTTGTCTCTGTTAAGTTGTAGTTTTCAAAGTACATGTCCAATTCACGCATCCATTCAAGGAATTCCCCATGAAAATAACGTGGCTGATTATTAGATTGGGCAGCAGTGGATGTATTCTGATGGGAATCCTGTGGAGGGAAGAACCTTCTTTGGAAATATACAGGGAGGTATTGTGTCACTAACTCGTACTTCATCTCTTCCTAAGTCCTAGGCTCATGTCCTCGAACTCAAAGTCGCTTTTCATGGACTCTCCACCAATCTCTAGCATGACCAATCAACCGAAAACAAACAACTTGAAGCTTTTGTGTCTCTGTCAAGTTATAGTAGTCAAAATATTCCTCCAGAGAATCTAACCAATCAAGGATGTAGAATGTATCCCTTTGTCCAGCGAAGTAACGAACTGATGGAACCATCTTCGGTTAATTGTTTGGAGCTTTTTTCAACCATAGCTCTGATACCACTTAATCCAGGAGTAGATTACAAGAAACTACCCCAATAGTTTATAACCTCAAACAATACAAATAGGAGCAAGAAACAAAAAAATAATACCTTCAAATAAACCCCCAAGGATAGAATACTCATATAGGAGCAAAACCAGTCCAAAACCCAACCCGATAGGAGAGAGAAAAAACTGTTATAGAGCTAGAGAGAGAGAGGTGCTGCTAGGGCTGTAGGAGTCCGATTGAGTTGTTATAGAATTGATGGAACCATCTTCGGTTAATTGTTTGGAGCTTTCTTCAACCGTAGCTCTGATACCACTTAATGCAGGAGTAGATTACAAGTAACTACCCCAACAGTTTATAACCCCAAACAATACAAATAGGAGCAAGAAACAAAGAAATAATACCTTCAAATAAACCCCCAAGGATACAATACTCATATGGAGCAAAACCAGCCCAAAACCCAACCTGATAGGAGAGAGAAAGACCTGTTATAGAGCTGGAGAGAGAGAGGTGCGGCCAGGGCTGTAGGAGTCCGATTGAGTTGCACTCTTGGGCATAGATAGTCCCTAGGGAGGGTACAAAAACCCCCAAAGTTGAGAGGATTCTGACGGTTGGTTGTGAAGTTACAAGTTTTCTTGATTTTCTGACCTATGAGAGAAAACTGAGAAGAACCTTCAAGAGCAGTAGCTGAATGCTTCCAACAGTGACTAGGTAAGGTTCGTGGGACCCTTATGAGGCCTGGAATACCCTGATTGAAAACCTAGCTGAACAAAGTACAGAAGAGAGAAAGAGAGGAGATCGATCTCTCTCCTATTTCCACTAGGATTGCTGATCGGTTTTGATTTCTGGAGACTTTTATCAGAATTTAAATTATACCTCCTGAATGTTATAGCAAATAAAATAAAAAAAGAAGAATAAAACAGATGAGGGGTTGAGAAGGGTGAAAGAGAATAAAAGAAGTGGCTATCTCAGCCTGGGCTTCTCACCCACAGCTATCTCAGCTGTTCTAAGCATTTAGTTGCAAACTTTCTTTTATAAATGCAAACTTTCTTTCATTCAAATCTGTCCCATAATGGTACATATGCATCTCTATTTACAATCATACTAAGACTAGGAGCTAGTTTCCAAAGAGGACTAGACACTCCTACTACAACTAGATATTCAAAATAGGACTAGGACTTGACTTTATGACTCCAACATGGAGTAGGACTAACTAACTAATTGTCCATATAGGACTTTACAACCAACTAATAGCCTAATGGGCCTTTATTGAATTAAATAGCAACTAATTAAACTAATGACTTAAATCCTGTTTTTCTACCTTCTACCCATATTTTAGGCCCATTAAAGGGGTCCATTTCAAAGAAAACCCATGGGATCAAAGGCCCAACACATACATAACACAACCCAAGGTTTATTTACAATAAAATAAACCCAAGTGACTTATCTACATTAGGATTTACCAGTAGGTAAAGGCACCAGATCCCAAGTGTGATTGTCCTCCAAAGCTAGTAGTTCCTCAGTCATAGCAGCCCTCCAACCAAGACTAGATAATTCCTCTGCAATAGACTTTGGAGTAGGATAATTCTTAGTAGTAGATAAGCATGAACGGAAAGAAGAGGACAAACCAGAGTAGGAAACAAAATTTGAAAGGGGATGTTGGGTGCAACTCCAGACACCGTTACTATGAGCAACAAGAGTATCAAGGTCAGAAGAAGGAATACTTATCTCAGGATCAACATGCAAAGAAGATGACGCAGAGACTGTTGAAATAGGGGGCAGAAGCTGTGCGAGGACGATGACTGTATACATGTCGAATGACAGGTGGCAGAGGAGGAGGCAACGGTGGTGGAGGAGTAACCTGTGGAACAAGCTGCTGAAGAATATAGAGAGGGAGATCATCATCCAACTTAGAAGCAACAAAGGAAGAGTTAGCACAAGGAGTAGGCTCAAAGAAAGAAACATCAGCCATCCCAAAGTATTTATGCAACTCAGGAGAATAACAACAGTACCCCTTTTGGGTATGAGAATAACCAACAAATTTGCATTTTAGGGCTTTGGGATCTAGTTTTGAACTGCCAGGATGATGGTCACGAATAAAACAGACACTACTAAACACACATGGTGGTAAAAAAATAAAAAATAAATAAAGGATCATAAGGGAATAGCAAAGAATGAGGAATACCATGTAAAACAGATGAAGGCTTGCGGTTAATAAGATAACATGTAGTCATAACAGCATTAGCCCAAGAAGGTTTGGTGACTTCTATATAAAAAAGAAGAGAATGTGTGACCTCCTTTAAATGCTTATTCATCTGTTGAAAACCCACAAAATTAAGGACCCATTTCTTCTTCTTCTTCAAACATGACAGCACATGTTATGGAATGCACGGTGGAGTTATCATTTTAGAGCTATCCTTGAGCTCATTCAGTCCCGCAAGATTCAGTTCCCTGAAATTGAAAGCCTCAAGGTAGAGTTCTCAACCCTAACCCTATCACAAACAGTCCACACAGGCACATTTGCAGCTCTGTTTCCCAAGTTATACCATATCCCAACTGCAAGGCCAGCATAATCTTTGCGATAATCGTCAAAGAACCCAAATGTAAAAATCCCATTTTCAGAAACCCAACTCTTGCTTTCAAACTCTGAAATCTCAAACCCAAGTGGAACCAAAACCATTGGAAAATCCTCACACAACCCAACAGACAAAAAATCCAAAATAACAATTACAGCTAAAACAGAACCAGAACCTTCAAAAGAGTAGCATTAACAGAACATACCTTCAAAGCACTTGGCGGGTACTCTTGCTTTGAGCCGATTTATCTACTGGAATTGATCTCATAAACCTTGAAATCGGTTCCTCAGGATTGAAAAGGTCAACAATCTAACCCAGAAAATCTGAGAATCAATCGCTCTCCAAAGCTCCCCTTCAGTTCTTGTACGTCCGATGGATCTGCACCTGTGAGGAAAACTGGAATAACCTTTTGGCCATAGTTTTGGCAGCGTTCCATAATCCAGGCGAGCTCGTTGGCACCATCTCGAATTAGCATAGATAGCTTTCCTCTTTGGACACTTTTCATCCATGAATGTTTTCAGGTTTGCCTAACAACACACGATTGACTTTGGGGGTTTTACATGGAAGGGTAAAACAATAAGTTTACCAATTTGGTGGTCTAAAAGTGAAAGGGTATAAGAATAATTTTACCCATAACCAAGGGTATTTTGGCCATTTAGATAATAGTAAACTGCTGACATCACCGCTTAACGATATTCTTCTAACATAATGGATTTATTAGAAATTTTCTCATGAAAGTGAGGGACGTACGAGATCTTTTTCAAATCTTGGGGGTTATAGGAAATAAAGAATATTTTTAGTGGTGGTACAAGAAAATTTCCCTTCTATTGATTTTTCTCCTCTTGCTATGTTGGTATTTGCTGATTATGGCTGCTGTTTTGTTATTTTCCTTGCAACTATACTGTTAACTGTTAAGATATGAGTGCTCGAAACTCCTCTAATTCTTTGTCTTTACCGAATCACCGGTAAAATCAATTGGAGAGGTGTAGTCTTGGGTGATCGGACTAGTTGTCAAATTTGGTTGAAATTTGAATATTTATTTGAGGGAAAACACGGGTGCTGTCTATATCTCTCTCTTTCCCCCTTTCAAATGACCCCCTGCCCTCTTGTGTGATGCCCTGTCGCTTGCCCCATTGGTGCCACCTTCTAGCCTGCGGCACTTGGGCGGCGTTCCTATCTGTCTCCGTTAATTTAATTTCTCTGTAGGAATAACCTGTCCTGGTGTCCTAGGCACCAGACTCAGTCTGGTTTTGTTGGGGAGAAACCCTACTATAAGGTCATGCCTTTTGGATGCTTGTTTGACTCTCCTTTTAGCAGTTTTACAAATCAGTTTTCTGGAAACAAAATTGCAATGATCTGATATGTGACCATATAGTTAGACCACCTAAGACTTCATTATTTGTTTGGTAATTCAGTGTGAGCCTTTGTAAGGGTATTATCAGATGTATTATTAACCTAATCCTACTACATAGGATCAATACACCCACATATGGGACCAACAGACAGATTAACCAGTTGAGCCGCAATACTCCTTTTTCTCCCTCCTTGCCTCTTGGATCCCATCATTGTATCGTATCATGGTGAAGTTATTCTTAGTACCCTTCTTTTTGTTTAAATTCTTGAAACCAAATACATTTATTGGGTATAATCGACCCTAGCTGCCATGTAAATTAGTAATATTGCCCAGTATATGATATGCATCAGTGTTTCCTCTTCATCTACCCATGCTTGCAATTTATACACGTTCAGCATTTTTTGCTTTACTGTTCACTACTCTTCCACTCAATTACCTTAAAATTAATATATATAAGCATTTCTATTTGGGTTTGGAGGGGGGAGGGGAATTCCAGCTATCTAGATGCAGTCAATATATCGATTCCTTAGTTTTTCTTCAAAGATGACAGACCTCCAAGCTACACGTCAAAGAGTTTTTGAGTGAATTTGAATCCCTTGTGTTTACTTCAGTTTAGCATTCCTGCATCAAATTTTGGACATGTAACTTTGGTGATCATACAGTTTCTTGGCTTCGATCATCCAAGAGATTAATCCTATTCTGTTCTTCCCTTTGTTGCAGGACTAGCTTATTGTTCCTCTCTGAAGGAGTTATATCTAGCTGGCAACAAAATCAGTGAGGTGGAAGGGCTTCACCGTCTCCTCAAACTAAACATCCTGGATTTGCGTTTCAATAAAATATCAACAGCCAAATGTCTTGGCCAACTTGCAGCTAATTACAGCTCCTTACAGGCCATTAGCTTGGAAGGCAATCCAGCACAGAGAAATGTAGGAGATGAACAACTGAAGAAACATCTACAAGGTCTTCTCCCCAATCTGGTCTACTTGAATAGACAGCTTAACAAAGGGAACTCTTCAAAGGAGGTTGCTGACCGCCTAGTTCGATCAGCACTCACTGCGCATAAATATGATGGTGGATCGAGATCAGAACTTAAGCTGACCCGGAAGGGAAGCTATAATGTAGCATCTCACAAACCATCATCTTCTTCCAACCATAATCGATCTAGTCGAGGAACACGCTCACCAAATCAGTCCAAAAGGCGACACAAGCACCTGCCACCAATCAGAACTAGAGGGACTACTGCTCCTTGTCACCGTGATCTTGACCTCAGTATGAATATAACAAATTTGCAGTCAAGACTCCCTATCCACCGGAGTTTAAGTGCGGGAAATTTTTAGGAGCTCCATGGCCATATCTCCATGTTTATCCATTAATTTATTTTTCGTTGCCATACTTTTGAGATATTCGATTACTGGAAACTTGATATGTGATTGTTTGCAACATCATATTAAACCTGTGGGATTGCATCTAATTTTTATCTTTGTGATTTGTTTTTATTTATTTATTTGTGATATGTGCTCAATCCATGAAATCATCCAGGTTTAGATCTTAGCTGTCATTAGGAAAAGTAATGGAGAATTATGCGCAGTCTCTTTCAGGTATTTTGAGAAAAAGTACCATAGACACCAAAGAGTAATACTAACAATTGGTAAAATTATTACCTCTTCATGTTAGTAGGCGAGCTTGTGACACAACGATTAAGTTGCGTTACTGCAACATGTTGGTCACAGGTTTGAAACTTGAAAAGAGTCTCTCCTGCTTCATAGGGGGTAACGTTGTCTATATTTACCCCTCCACGCGACCTGCACTGTTAGGGGGTTTGGCATCTTGGACATGTCTTCCCATTGAATAAATAAAAAACTAAAACAAGGAAAAATTTCTATCCTTCCTCACATTGGATCGACAAAATAAGAAAAGGAAACTATTGAACATGTATTCCTTAAAAAATAAGAAAAGAACTATTGAACATGTATTCCTTTTTTTTAAGTTTTAATATTGATGAATAAAAATGGAGGACGAGAGAAAGAAGGGCTATTATAATTCATTCACTCCTCACCAAAAAAAGAAAAATTATTTACTAGAAGACTGAATTCATCTGAGATAAAAGGATCTAATTCCCACTTGCTCTAGCCTAGCCTTCGTGGCTAGAAGACAACCTCATCTTATAAATACATTAGATTGTACCTTCACATTAACATGATAGAAAAACTACGACTAATACAAAATGGAGAATTATATGAGCATACAAATCAATATTGAGATGAGTATTTAGGTATAAACCTAAATCTATTGTAGGAGAAGATTGACTACATGAACCCTCTCCTCTTTGTGATTGATGTTGATCTTGTCTACCCTTTTCTCATTTTGAGCATTAGATCTTTTCGTCTTGCATCTAATGGGTTAGTGCTTACAAAATATAGACTGAGAATAACGACTAACCTTACAAAAAATAGAAGATCTAATTTCCCATGAAAGGATATAATAATCAGTCAACATAAATATAAATAATTACAATACTTTGAATAGAAGGTACGATGTTTAAAAATAATTAATCTAATCAGCTCAACAGATAGAATGTAGTGTAAGGCTCAGTATAAACCTCAGCTTCAAGGCTCCTGCAAACAGACTCAAAGCACACTTCAAAAACCTGGAACTCGAAAGGCAACCCCTTAGGCACCACCTCTAATTTGCATATCCCCACAAGCTATGGGACTCCTAGTGCCATTCGTTTCAAGCATCTCTGCCTCAGGGCTCCCAGAGGTGGATCTTGGAAACTGTTGCGATCCCAATTCCTCATTCAGGTTTGAGACGCTGGATTCAAGATCACGACTTGTCAATCTAATAAGTTTCAATCCAATCTGATCCGCCAACATATAGATATTGAATCAATTTTGTCTATATAACGGCTTTTGGCTTGAATATTTTCCCAAGTTCGGCCGACCCCACAATCATTGGACCAGGTCATTCACAGGATTAATTGGAAAGCCAGATTACTCACACTCGTTGTGAGTGGCTCCAAAGGTGTTGTCAATGTGTAATTCAAACACAAGCAAAATGCTTCATAAGGCGACCATTGGGACCCCTTAGAGGTTCCAACCAAGGAGCACGGAGATCCCAAAAACGCATAGTTTCTCCTCCAAAAATGACCTCTCCGGTGGGGGAACGCATTAGATATTTACCTAAACCAGTAGGTCCTTGAGCAGATCCCACGTTAGCCCCACTTCTTTCTCGAGAAGAGACGGGAAACGTGCTCAATATCATTTGATTGAATAGTTGAC
Organism: Macadamia integrifolia; assembly: GCF_013358625.1. NCBI lineage: Eukaryota > Viridiplantae > Streptophyta > Magnoliopsida > Proteales > Proteaceae > Macadamia > Macadamia integrifolia. Next base: position 24,916,653 of record NC_056569.1, on the reverse strand, counting down.
TCAGCACCTTGTTTGAAGAAACCCTCCACTTCAATTAGTCTTTTTTCACGAAAAGAAGACATGAGATAACAAATCCAGTGTTTCGCTAAGATTTCGAATAGCTGTCCCGAATTCAAGTTGATTATGTTTCGCTTCTTCCTCGAAGAAAGACGATCAAACAATTCCCAATCATGGTCCTTGCGAATCGGGATCATCCGTATAGAATACAAAAAGAAACTCCAGATATTTGATATCTTTCTCTTTGAATGAGATCTCAATTCCAGCTACGGTTTCTCCATGACAATTTAAAAATGGACCAACACCTTTGGCTTATAAAATAAGAAGTCATAACTCAACTTTAAAATACAATAATAAAGTTGGGGGTGCTTAAAATTCGTAGGTGTTGGGTTTTATGTCTTGTATTATGTAGAGGTCGGATCAGCTTTGCACGAGTAATTACTTTCTACATATGTTGACAAGTCAACACGTGTCTTCTTAAAGGAAATATCATAAAATATAAAATGGTCGACTGATAAACCCACATCATCTTCTCCCATTTATACTTTTTATAAATGCTTCATCTTCTTCTATTTAATAATAAAGTGAGGGATAGGTATGCTAATGTGGTACCTAAGAATTAGGAATGTTAGTGGTATTTTAACTGTATGATTTGATCAACATGAATTGAACCATTGAATAAAAAGGAGATGTGCAAATTTTCAATTCACGGTTGTAACACCTTTTCTCTCTCTTTCCCTCTTTTCTCGCCGAAAAGTCATTCATTTTACCTGATTTAGCTAGAGAAAGCAAAGTAGCTACAGATGCGGCGACATCAACATCTCAGCTCGACTCGAGATCTGATAGTTGAGATCAACATTTTCAACATCAGCAGCAGCTGCGGCGGTAACAGCGGTGGCGACAGCGACAGCGACAGCGGCAGCAGCAGCGGCAACAGTAGCGTAAGCCATCTCTCTCTTTCTCTCTACTGGTTTTACCCTTTCTTCTATCGATTTGCAGAGAGCAGCGTGAACATCGGTGGCAATTTTTTTTCCCCCCTTTTTTGTATTGATTTGCAGAGTGCAACTTGAACATCAGCAATAGCTGCGGGGACAACAGCGCCGCTGGTTGAACTGTTGCTGTTATTTCTTGGGTTTTAAGATTAGATAGTTCTATCTAGGCCTTAAATAATATGTTGTTCTTGTGGTTTCAATTTGGGAATTTGAATTGTTTAAATTCCACCATGGATTTATGAAGGAGAGGCTGGCCCTTTTTGTTTTTCCGTCCTCCCATCAAACCTTTAAGTTGGCTTCTTTTTTTTTCCAATTTTTATTGCCTAGATTGGTTTTGAGAAGTGGATTGTGGTTGCAAGGTTGGTAATTTTTTTCGTCATTCGTTTTGATATTTTCATCTACTTGCTGCAGTAGCAGCAGCGGCGTCGGCAGTCGCAGCGGAATCGACAGTAGTAGCGGCATCGGCAGCAGCAGCATCGGCGACGGCAGCGGCATCGGTAGCAACGGTGGCATCGACAGCAGCGGTGGCGGTAGCAGCAGCTGTAGCGGCAACAGCAGCGTAAATCATCTCTCTCTTTCTCTTTCCACTGGTTTTTCCCCTTTCTTCTATCGATTTGCAGAGAGCGGCGTGAACATCAGCAGCAGTGGCAGCAGCGGCAGCAACAGCAACGAGGGGTCGTGTTCGGAATCGGGATCTGGACTCTACCATTTCTGATGATTAACTTGCTGGCCCGAGTCTCCACCGGTGTAGCAGGAACTTTTAAACTTTCCGGCAATGGTGATGCTTTAGGCACACTGGCCGGAGAAGGAGAAGGGATCGTGGTTGGGGGAATAGGACCGTGGAGCAGCGGTATTGGATAGGTTTTGTAAGACCTCGCCGTATAAACGGATGAGATTTTTTATGTTTCATAACAGTTAAAATTCCGTTAGTATATTTTATTCTTAGGTATTAGGTTAGCATACATGTCCTTTTCCCTCAATAATATTTTAAAAAATAACAACAATAAATCGAATAAAATAATTATTATTCGATTCATAAAATATTTTAATTGCCATTTTCTTCTCATTAACAAAGGATAACCAAATAAAATACATTGCAATTGTTGGTTTCGGAAGGAGGTGGTTCTTGGCAGCGTAGAAGTAGAGCAGCAATAGGGGCGATGATGGAGGAGGGAGGGGGCTATCATAGGGGTTTCAAGAAGAGAGAGGAGGGTGGTGAACAATGGTAAGAGAAGAGGAAGCAGAGGGAGGGGTATCTCAAGAGGTGGAGGGGTCTGGGAATGACGGTGAGATGTTAGAAATAAGTACCCAATGTTGAGAATTACATGATCGATATTATTGAGATGCACTCCTTGGTTGAAGCAATATAAACTGATGAAGAAGATCGGCACCGATTGTTTAAGTCAACGAACCAAACAGGTTGAATCGTATCAAAATAGATACTCTCCTTAAGGTCTGAAATGCCCCCTACAATGGTACAATTGGGGATTCATGTGTTTTACCTCCAAGATAAAACAACCACTGATCTCTGTTTGATTGTACACAAACTATGATCCTTTGGGAGAGTAAGGCTATGCTCAATAGTTCAAAAGAATAAAATCAAACAATGATGGAGAAAAAAAAAAAAAAAAAAAAATTTGAAGTAGGGGTTGTCTTACTAGATATAGGAGAAGAAAGATCACCTTCAATGGGTGCTCCCAAAAACAATGTCTTTTCCATAATACATATCTGTTGACCATTCAGACATGCTTTCCAATAGTCATACCAATTGGCCACTTAGGTGCCTATTAGGAAGAGACAAACCTCTTCAACACACACTTTGATGAAATAAAATAATATTTTGAATCTTTAATTTTAAAATTATTAAAATATTCCAACATGAGAGCACAAGTATGGGAGGATTGGCTTCAAGCCATCTTATTATTAATGAGATATTATACATGGGAAAAAGAACCATAACGCCCAAATTGTGTAGAGTGTGAAAATATGGCATTGCCCCCCCTCCCCTTTGATGTGCACTGAATATGCTTTTGCGTGTCGTCCCATTGGTCCGCTAATCTGATGTTTCCTATGCCCTACACATATATAGACAAATGAATATATGAATCAAGAGCAAAACTAGACTACATACAAATTAGTTATCACAACATAAGGGACTACGTATTGGAATTGAAGGTCACTGATCCCAATTTCTGGATAAAAACACCATAATCAGTGGAATATTCCTCAAATATGCCGATTCTAGGGCTTTTTCATTCCGTTTCAAATTGATTCCAATCCAAATTGGCATTGACTGTTCCCATCATCGATTAAGCGTTTTAAAACCCTACCCTCATGTGGCTTCCTCTTTTTTCTACTTATCTCCTCTTTCTTCTACCTATCTTTCTGTTATGATCCCATATCAATCATGGGAGGCCTAATCCCACATCGGTTTCAAAAGAGATTTGATGTATATAAATTACTTGATATGATTTTGGATTTACTCACCTTGTAAGTCAGGTTACGAGATTGACTTCTTCCAAGTCTATATCAATAGTATCAGAGCAGGCAATCTTCAGTTCCAACCCTCACACGTAAAAGACAACCTTATACCACAGTGAAACTGAAGCTACCTAATAATTCAGAAGTGTGGTGGTATGTTACGATCCCATATTAGTCATATAGGGGGTTGATCTATGTCGGTTTCGAAAGAGATTTTATATTGGGTTGATTTGTTCTTGAGTTATCTTACTTTGTAAACTGGTTTATGAGGTTGAGTTCTTCCAAATTCTAAACACTTTCATAATTTTATTGCGGTTTAACACTCCCTTGTTCCTGTAATGTGATGATTTGAAATCCAAGTTTTTCTCATTTACTGTTGGGCTTTGAATATTAGCAATAGGGGTAGGTCTTATCAGATGTGAAGATAATTAAAATCTTTTCGAGCTATCGTAAGAAACACAATCTGGATTCTAATTCTTTTTATTCTTCCCCAACCCACCTCTCTTCTTTTTTCTTTTTTTTATTTTACTGGGACTTTGCTCTATAGATCTCAATTGAAGAGGATGAACTTGAAAGTTTCATCAACTACTTGGGGGTGAGGTTTGAGACCACGATAGGACACTTCTTCTTGAAAGGTCTTTTGATGACAAAAGCAGAAAAAAAAAGGCCATTATCAGGTTCTCATTAAGGAAAATGTTTACTATCAGGGGGACGTGGTCCTTGTGCCAACGCCCTGACCAATGCTAGGAGGGGTGTAGTGATCATTTTGCACATATTGCGTTAGGGCACAAGGGCACATTTTCGGACAGAAAATATGTCCCCTTATCATTTTTACCCCTAAGAGAATCTACACACCTAACCTGAGAGGGGAACTCAAATCACATGCATTTCAGGTAAATTCAAATAAAGGAGAGGGTTAGGCATGCCACCAACTAGCTGACTAGCAAGGTGCTCCAATCACATGGCTAGATGCAGGAGGGCAAGCAAGACTTTTTCTAAAGAAGGAGGAGAGAGACATATGCTTATTGTACCGGTTTCAGTAAGGTACCCACCATTCTTATTAATTTATTTTAAAAAAAAGTGAGAAAGTGAGAGAGTGAGAGAAACCTGAAAGGTAGCCTGGCACAAGGTGGCCAATAAGAGCCATCATGTAAGGGTGTCAATCGGTACGTTTTTTGTTATTTAGTTTGGTTTTGATTCGGTTTAAAAATTTGTTAGCGTCAACTGAAAACCGAGTCGATTCTGCTATTGTGTATTTTAACCGAACCGAACAGTTTCAGTTTGGAATCGATTCCAATTCGGTTCCTAGGCATAGGGGCAGAACTACTCCACCATTCAGTACATTGGGAAGGGACGGTCTCCTCCTGATTCCCAATTCCGTCTCTCACTGTGCTCTTCCTTCGTCTTTCCTGCTTTCTTTAACTTTATATTATTTTAATAACTAATAATAATAATAAGGGACAGGTAGGTTAGTGGATAATTTTTTATTTTGGTTAAAAACGTCAGTGGATGGTGACATATTGGAAACAATCACTCATCAATACCCATTAATATTCCATTATTTTGGATTTAAATAGCCCTTTGGTTCGGTTTGATTCTAACTGACGGTTCTTGAGGTAGATCTGAAACCGAATCGAACCAAATTTAATTTCAATTTTTTAAACCGAATTTCTCAGTTCATATCGGCTCTATTTGGCTCGGTCCAGGTTTCGGATTTTGGTTTCGGTTCTCAATTGATACCCTTACCATCATGGAAGCATCAACGAGAATAAGATTTCAGCCTTTCATGAGGGGTGGGACAGTCTTTTTGCCTGACTCTGCATCTGAACCAAGACCATGCTGCCTTTTATGTTTCTTTCCAACTCAACCCTACCCAACCCAACCCAACCCAACCCAACCCAAGTGACCAGGCAAGTGGATAGCATTCTCTTGCCAAAAGATAAATACCACCATATAACAATCCAAAGCAGGTCAAAACGTGGGCTGCCTTAAAAGGAGAAATGATCCAAAACAGAGCAAGACAAACGACAGAAAAAACATGTAGGGGATTCCAACACTACAGCATCATAGTTGGGCATTGACCAAGATCGCCATTCCAACCACCACCTCCCCCAAAAAAAATAATTTGCTTCCAAGTTCCAACTATTGATGAGGTTGTGATATATTTAGGCTTCTGTGTAAAATGCCCAAAGTATAGACACAAGAAACCAATTTTCATTTTCTAGGACAAATACTATAAACTTCTGGTACACAATCTAAATCAAAAAAGTGACCACTAGTAAACTTCAAATCTCAATTAGCATGTACCAACACCTCACATTAAAGAGGTCATGAGTTCAACTCTCCTTGGGACATTAAAAAGAAAAAAAAAATAGCTTGAAGTTATAAAAAATATAATTTTTATAGATGATCAACCGCATAACAGCAAATGGTAACATTTTAGATAAGATTCATATATAGTACCTTAGATCATTAGTTTTGTTACAACAGATTTAATTTAGCTCTGTTTACCTGCATTGCACAAAAATTAAGCCGCCTAACAATATAACATGAATAAAACCAGTCTCTGAAAAACTGTGAATTGCTAATTGCATACTCCACCCAAGCCAGTGAACGAGGTACTATGTTCTAGCCTTTTTCTTAACTGAGTGTTGTAAGGCAGAGAGTCTGTGCTTCTCTTTCTTCCTAGAAGTCCCATCCGACAGCAACGGTTCATATTTCCTGGGTGCCAGATTATTTTTAGGCAATTGAACTTGTTGGGCCTTCTTCTTAATTGACCGAACTAAGGAAGACAGCTCATGCTTCTCTTTCTCTGACTGCACATTATTGGACAGTGATTGATCGTCTTTAGTTGATGCCAAGTCATTGGATGGCAATTGAGCTTCCCTGCCTGATTCCATCTGCCCCCGGCCTGAAACATCTGCGTGGACACCCTTTTGCTGCTTCTGTGCCATCTGCCGAGCATAAGCTGTACTCCTGCAACATACAGATTTTTAAGCTAAACCGACTAATTATGGCAAGTTTGATGCTCATGCAATCCAATGAGGTGAATGTTCCTTCTAATAGAGTCTCCATCTCGAAGGTAATAACAATTTTTAATGGAAAAATCTGTCATGAACCGTAGGGAATGATGTTTTCAGTCTCTGTAGGTTGTCACAATATGATTAAAGGGACCCGACTAGTTCTTCTAATCTGGCAGCCAAAAAAGAACAATGGTCTCTCTCCCCTAACAGTAAAAGCAATGAGATTATGGATGACAAACTGCAACCCTACAATCCTGTCAGCACAAGTGAGGAGATGATGATCTCACCCCAACCGCAGGCATAGACAATGAGGACAGTAGTACTGTCCTCATTATGCTCACCGTTTTCCTTGGCAATAAGCCCAACATCCAATCCTTTTGGCGGAGATGATGGTCCACATACCTTTTACATTGTGAATATTTGGGCTTATTTTAAAACCTGCAAAATAGTTTACATACCTTTTAAAATGTGGATCTGTGGGATCTAACGCAAATAAAGGAGAGGTGAAAAGAGATTGAAAGCGTGGATCATTATAGTCTGTGGATGGGAGCTTGTCTGCCATTGGGATCTCTTCCCCTTTCTTGCCCTTAGCCTTAGCCTTTTTATGTTTCAAATTGTATCCCTTCAGACTCTGGTCTCCCAAATCATCATCAGCCAGAAGTAACTCGAGCTCAGCTCTACTTGCTTCCTGTTCCTTGTCTGTCCCCTGCTGCGGCGTTACTTTTTTACCATTTCTCAGTGGTGGTTCTTCAATGAAGAAGTCATCAGGCTGTTCAGGCACTTCTCGATCAGTATCACTACTTTCATCCTCTGATGAGTACTTGGCATTTTTCTTCCTAGCCGCCTTCTTTTCACTTCTCTTTCTGAGGTAGGACTCCCAAACAGTCTCAGACTTCTTGTCCTTTTTCTCAAGCATCCGCTTACTTACGTCCTCTAGGCCAGTATTAAAAGTAACCTCCATATCCATCGCTGCCTCCTCACCATCTGAACCATCTCCAGACTGTATAAGAGCACGATACTTTTCACGTTTATCAAGCTTTTTGTCAGATTGATCATCCAAAGCTTCATCATTCTCCTCCTTCTCATCATCATCATCAGATTCTCCATCATCGGAAGCCAGAAATTCTTTTAACTCCAACTCGGCTAGCTTTAGAAGACGTAGAGAAAGAAACCATGAGTAAGGAAACAATTTTACAGCATATCAAACCTCACATAGGTAGGAATCAGTTTAGTCCTCAACTATCTTTCCACATGAACATAATTTGAACACACAATCCATGTTCATTAGAGCACAAAGATAACCAAAAATCAATAGCACAAAAAACAACAACAGCAGCATCCAAAACCTTATCCCAACTACATGGAGATTCCAAGCAAGGATGAATGCAAGGATCCATGCAAAAAGATTGATGGATTATGGCTATTTATAATAAGTGCCAGATGTCAACTTGACGCACCATTATAAATCAGGCCACAGGCTTATAACGACAGACTATAATAAGGTACCGGCTGTCTACCAAACATACCAATATAGGTCGATCAAGCCAAAGTGTGCCTCCTCAAAATCCTCTCTCTTTCCTCTCTTCTTTTCCTTCCTCTCTTCGTCTCCTCTCTCTTTTCTTTCTTCTCTTTCTTTCCCTCTCTAGCTCACTAAATTGGGGCTTTGGGGATTCCTCTAGTTGGCTGAGAAATCCAGCCCCTTCCCTACTTTATTGCTCTTAATCTTTCCACCAAACAAAAATCCTATTTTCCTCATTTAAAAACTTCTTATTTTCTCTCCAAATCTTACCCTATGTCTTCTGTTCTGCCATAGGAGAACAACCATTATATTTTATGGGACATGATTTAGGACTCTATTTAAATAACAATTCAACGTTTTTATGTTCACAGGGGAGCCGTCGGGGTAAAGCACATATCCCCGAATCTTGTGTCGATTCGAGAAAATGCTTTCGGGCTTCACCCCTTTTGCACTAAGAATGCTTTCTATTTTCTGTTCGACAAGCAGTTGCTTGCGAAGTAAGGCTTCCTTGTTTGCGAAAGTAGTTTTTCCTGCATTCCCTGCATTCACATGAGCAGATAGACGCAAATCCAGCTCCTCCCTCCGTTGGAGGTCCAAAATCAAAGGCTTGTCAAACTGCCGGTCCATGTCCTCTTTTGAGAAGACGGACCCTCATCCATTGGGGCCAGGTCAGCCGCAGCTTTGGATGAAGAGGCGCCTCTCAGGCCCTGCGCAATAAAAGCTGCGAACAGTTCGTAACATTTTTATATATTGTTATTAACATCATTTTTTAAGTCTGAAAATTTTCGACCTTATCAGAGAGTTCAATTAATAGACCAAATAATTCTGTTGTTGGGACAGTGCTGCAGAAGGGGCTTCTGTACCCAAGATTGAGAGTAGGGAAATCCCAGTGTAGAAAAATCTACAGCACAAAGATGACCAAAAATCAATTACAAAGATGAGGAAACAAAATGAAGTTCCTGCTAGCCAATTATGATGCCAAAAGATCTTGGTCGCCGAGGAAATATCATTACCCTGAGCTGCAATAGATGGGGACAGTAGTGGTATTTTCTGAGAGTCAGTGGCAAAAGTGCCAAGTAATCTTTGTGTTGACGGCGAACATCAAAGTAACTACTGCAAGCAACTTACATAATTAGGATAGAAGACCACAGCATGGAGTCATAAAGCATTGGGTTCTATGTGATTTGGGCTGTATTTCTCTCATGTGAAGATTGAGACACACTATCAGATGGCTCCCAGCAGGCCACAGCCCACAGAGAGACCCCAGCCGGCCAGCCCACAGAGAGTAGTAGCAAACAAAAGGAAGGATTTTTTATTGCACCCATTGACAATGAGCAAAAATGTTGGAAAAGCCTCTAAACATAATCTACCAATTGATCGTTAAGAATCCGCTGATCATGCTAGCTTTGGGCTAAAAACATTTTTTGAGGTAGGTCCAATCTCCCAACATAGAGTATGAAGCAACTTATACTACTCATTCATAAACCCTATGTTTCATGACAAAGGAACCAAATACCAATTGTACATATCAGAAACAAAATCCTGTCCAGCTAAATAAAAATTATACTAACTAGAGTTATATGTCTTGTTACAATGCTAGGTAAAATATCAGGATTGATACAAGTTTCCGAACAGAATTAAAAAGTATATAGGAAGGACTATTTAAAAAAACAGTAAGTGCCTTAGTGTGGCTAAAGTTTTAGCTTATTATGATCATTACCACAGATAAGGAATTAGCAATGGTGAAAAGATATATATATATATAGACTCACTAGAGTGAGGATTAATCCATATGCATTTAGAGCAATCATTGGAATCATTAGACAAGAAAAGGATATTTTCTAAGGAGATAACGAAAGAAGGAAGAGCAACTCCTAGGAGTAACTGATCACGATGGAATATTGCTTTAGAAAGCATCGAGAGGATACCCTCCAAGGTGAAAAAGAAAAAGAATAAACAATGAAGACAAGGAGGGATGGCTAGAGAGCTTCCAATCATAGCAGGTTCAAACTAGGAGTCAGATTAGCTGTGATCCTTTTGCATTAGAAAAAGGTGAATACACTAAGCACAGCAGGAGGTTTAGGAGTTCTCAATCACAGTAAGTTTCTACCAAGTGGAGCACAAGCTCGGGAAAAAAAATCATATATGCCTTTCAAATTCTCTTGCAGTCTATATATTTTATATTTAATATTTATTTCATTAGTTATTAGAGCCTACTGTACCAAGCTAGAAAACAAAAAACCTTTGCAACCGAATGGATTTTATTAGTTATGAAAGAGAACAGGTTAGGGCCCCAAACCTTGGATCACGTTCTGAAGTTTCATAATTGATTTCTGTCCAAGTTTCCTGCTCTTTTCATTGTGGATTCATCAAATTTGTAGATCCTATTGCCTACTTCTCCGATGTTTGATTAGATAATTTGGTCTCATTTGTAGGATTTTATTTTTTGGCTGCCCTGGTGCACCAAGGGTCAGAAAATTTGCATTGTCTCTCTTAGTTATAAATGTCTGATCATACATGTTGAAACTATAGAGGGATTTCTGAGAATCAAAAGGTTTTACTGAGTTTTGTAAAACAGCACATTTCTTTTGGGCTCGGAGGGGGGGGTGGGGAATTGTATATTCAAAGAGGGCACTGTAGGCAAGATGGACAGCCATGAGATAATAAGCCTAACCTTTCTCTATATCGGTTCAATTATCCATAAAAGAGGCAGAGCTAACGATGAAACATGTGACAGCAATGTTCCACTCGCTATTTAACCATATGACTTTTTCTCATCAAATCAAGGATATCTTCCTATATCCCTATCATTATAATATATGGTCTTCTTCATTATAGAGGGATTACAAAATGAAGATTGCCTACGTTTTCTGGTCACCAAAAAGAAAAATATTAGTTACAACGTTGACAGATATCAAGATAAACACAAAATAAATTCCACAGTAGAACACATCAACCCTTGAATAGAAACACCAGTTAGAAAGCCAAATTAAGCAATGGCAGCTAAAAGTTGGGAGAGTCAGTTTACTAACCTGATCAACATTAAAATTCCGTTTCAAGGTCTTTGCACGTTGCGGTTCATCTTCATCCCAAGTGAGATGAATTTTACTGTGTTGCAGTGCGCGACTATGGAAATCCAAACCATCATAGTTTGTGGGTGGCTGAAGCAAAAAAGAAAAAATAATTAAGCACTTTTTTATATCTAGAAGTCTCAATCAATTGACCGCACAACAAAAGTCATAAGCAATATGTGTCACTTCCAAAACTATCTACATCTGATTACATTACTATTATACTTCCAAAAGACTGAAACATGATTGGAACCTTCCGTAAATGCCTCCCCACTCCCCCAAAGAAACCCCCAAATTCTAGAACCTCTTACTAAACACTTTCCTCCCTCCAGTTAACCACATGACCTTCAGATGCTCAGACAATTCAATAACAACCACTGATACACAAGGATTTTCTAAAAATTGGACGGGAACTATAAGGAAAAATATTTAGTAGCTCGGATGTAGTGTATCATATTAATAAGAGCTACAAGAAATAGTTCGCAGATGACTTCCTAGGAATTTTTGGTAGCTTCTCATATGTGTCCTAAGTCCTAAGATGTACAAAAGCAGTGCCACACCCAAGTGTTAACATCAGTGTTTTAAAAGTAGGAGATTGACTCATTAGCTGGCCAGCTGACCTAAGTGGGTAGCCCAATCAATACTAAATAAAATGAGACCATAGGATGAGTTGGTGTACGATGTCTTGTATTCCGTCACAGTTTAATCCAAGGAGTACTGGAGCAGGCACCTTGACAGGCAGGACCGCCGTCCGGATTAGGGTTTTTCGCTATATATTTGTAGCGAGGGTTTCTTTCTCTGTAATGCAAGAAATACTGAGAGGTGTGAGGGCGAGCGTTGTAACTCTATCATCTATTGATAGTGAAGCAGGATCTCATCTCACCGAGGACGTAGGCAATCTTGTCGAACCTCATAAATCTATATGCATTGCTTGTTCTTGTTTTTCCATTATCTTCTACATCGTTTTAGGGTTGCATTTCTACAAGGATATTGGTTGAAGTCGCCGTCAAAGATAGAGAAAAGAGTGATGCAGAACACTGGAGTGAAACAGGTTGACACCTTCCCATGCCCCCTCTCTTCTTCTCTTTCTTCTTCTCCAACTACCCTCCTCCTTTGCCCCCTCCCTCTTTTTCTTCTTCTCCCACCCTCCTCCATTCTCGACCCCCTTCCCCTCCACTTCTGTTTTCCTTATCCTCTCAGTCTACCCCTTTTCTTCTCCCCTCACCCCGAAAAATAAAAAAATAAAAAACAACAAAACAAAACAAAAGGATTTGGGGAAGGACTCAGGAGAGGGCAAGTGCTTCCCGAATTGATTGGCAAGCATTGCTGAATCCGGGTCCACATGTATGGACACATGATTTGAATGTGAACTGCCCAATTTGAGTAGGACAGAATGAGAGAAAGAAAGGAGGGAGGGAAGAGAGAGATGGAGGGAAGATAGAGGACATACCTGATTTCAGATTTGAAGAAAGAAAGAGAGGTTGTTCTAGGGTATTTAATATTTTTTGTTTGAGGCGTTACCAACTCTCCACGCCCATGCCTCCCAAACAAAAAAAAGGGGGGGTCCTTCTATGCATCACTACAAAAAGTGAGGCATTTTTTCATGTCACTCTTTTTATCCACTCCTAAAAGCCATCATGGTGAGTAGAGGTGAAGGGGAAGAATATACTTCTAATAGAATCTTGCAAGGGACATGGTGTCCAACTTGGCAAACATCCCCTCCCATGGCACTCGCTCCAGCAGCAACATCAAAGTTTCCACCTCCGCCTCTTATCCCCCCCCCCCCCAAAAAAAGATTTGTCCCAGGAAAATGTCCCCAATTTTTATAGAGACTTACATTAACCCTTGACAAAGACCTCCAAAAATCAGAATTAAATTCCAAGTCTACATGTGTATTTTATGTAACACAAAACAGACAGATTCTGCCAGAATCTGCTCTAACACGAATGAAAAATACACAACAATACCTTCTCGAATCCAAACTTTTTCTACTAGTCCAGAGTTAAACTAGACTCCAAGAGGAACAACCCATAAAAATTTCAGGGTTAAACTCCAAGTCTATCACAGCCTAACATAGTCCACAAGTTCAGTCACCGGATTCGGACATAATTTGCACTCCGATACTGTCAAAATCATAAGTCCCCTTAACAATACCAAATGGACCCAGTTTTTCTCCTACTTCATCTAGGTTCTTTAAACTTATCCTCCAAAAATCACGATCAAATACCATTTCTACACTAGGATTTCCCCACTCACAATAATTGCCCCCTTCCGCAGCACTGTCCCAACAACAGAATTATTTGCTCTATTAACTCAGATTAGGTTGAAAATTTTCAAAGACTTGAAAAAAAAAAAATGATGTTAACAACAATATATAAAAATCTCAAGTCCTAAATCATTTGTCTTAAAATATCATGACTGTTCTGCTATGGTGAGACAAAACCTATCTACTGCAGTCAATAAGCATGAAACTCTTATTCTTTTCACCATAACCATGCGTCCAAAATTGCAACTTAAATTACCATAAAACAATGTTTCCAGCATATTAATGACATAAATCACATTCCCAATCATCACTATACATCCAAAACATATATCAATAAACAACAACATCATCCAAAACCTTATCCCAACTTAATGGGGTCGGCTACATATAGATTCCAAGCAAGGATCAATACAAGGATCCATGCAAAAAGATTGACGGATTACGGATTTGGTTAGTTATAATAAGTGCCAGCTGTCAACCTAACGCACCACTATAAACCAGGCCACAGTCTTATAACGACAGACTATAATAAGGTACTAGTTGTCTACCTGACATACCAATATAGATCGGTCAAGCCAAAACGTCCTACATGCATTACGACCACCACCAAGAACATATATCAATAACTCTCTTAAATTCAGTGCAACCCCCCCCCCCCAAAAAAAAAAAAAAGAACTAAAATTTCAGAAATTTGTAATACCTACCTACCATGTTTGCGACTAGGGGTGCCTTCAATTTTTGTTTTGCTTAAAACCTCCAGCCAAAAAAGCCTCCTCAAGATCCTCTCTTTCCTCTTCTTCTTTTCCTTCCTCTCTTCCCCTCCTCTCTTTTCTTTTGTTCTCTTTCCCTCTCTTGCACACTAATTTGGGGGTTTGGGGATTCCTCTAGTTGGCTGAGAAATCCACCCCCTTCCCCAATTTATTGCTCCCAATCTTTCCACCAAACAAAAATCCCATTTTCCTCATTTTAGAACTTCCTATTTTCTCTCCAAATCTTACCCTATGTCTTCTGTTCTGACATAGGAGAACAATCATTATATGTTATGGGAAATGATTTAGGATCGATATTTTTATATATTGTTGTTAACATCATTTTTTTTATTCTGAAATTTTCAACCTTACCAGAGAGTTCAATTAATAGAGAAAATAATTTTGTTGTTGGGACAACGCTGCAGAAGGGGGCAATTTCTGTACCCGAGATTGAGAGTGGAGAAATCCCAGTGTAGAAATGGTTTTTGATTGTGATTTTTGGAGGATAAGTTTAAAGAACCTACTTGAAGTAGGAGAAAACCTCGGTAATTTGGTATTGTTAAGGGTGAGTTGTGATTTTTACAGTATCGAAGCGCAAATTACGTCCAAATCTGGAGACTGAACTCGGGGACTATGTTAGGCTATAATAGACTTGGAGTTTGACCCCGAAATTTTTATGGGTTGTTCCTCTTTGAGTCTAGTTAATTCTGGACAAGTAGGGAGTGTTTTGGATTTGAGAAGGTATAGTTGTGTATTTTTCACTCGTCACACAGATTCTGCCAGAATCTGTCTGTATGTCTATTTTGTGTTATATAAAATACACATGTAGACTTAGTATTTGATTCTGGCTTCTGGAGGAGGTCTTGGTTAAGGGTTAATGTAATTCTCTGTAAAATTTGGTGACATTTGGAGGTAATTAAGGGGGTGAAATCATAATTTTCCCAGACTGGTATAATTCTTCTTACCAGCAGAATTTAACGGTGTAGCCTAGAACAGAACTAGACAGGGGGTGAAAGTGTTTAAAACAATAGAATTTTAATAGATTAGGTACTGATGTTGCAACATTTGTATATGTGATCGGTAGCTGAGGTGGATTCTCAGTGGACATAGAACTATAGAAGGAATCTTAATTAAGTGAATTCAAGGTAAATCGAATGATGCATATTCTCAACTATGTATATGTGACTGTGTGCCTTTATATTATTTTGTACAATGAGTTTCTATGTTATGGTTGCATGGTTTATGCTTAATTTCTATGACCATGATTGTTAAAAATGTTAAGCCAGTATGTAAGAATGTTAAAGTGTAGAGGAAAGCATGTATGATGATGAGAATGGAATGTAAAGTTGATGCAGATACGACTGCCCTTTCTTGGTTGGACCAGCATGACCGGCTTTGGAAGCCAAGAACCAAGAAGAACCGGTCCAGCCCAGGGTTTTGGTTCAACAAGTGTTGGAAATAAAATTAGTAGTTTACTTAGTATTTTATTTCATGCTTTTATTTTCCAGACTTGAACGTAGGAATAGGATTTATTTCCTTGCTTTGGTTTCCTTTTTATAGTTGTTTCCTAGTTTAGGCTAGTTTCTATTTCAGTTAAGTTTCTAATTTCATGTTTCTATTTTCCTATATATTGGCTGTAATCGATTGAAGATTTAGAGAGAGTGATTTTGATTATTGAATGAATGTGTTGAGTGTGATTCTCCTTTTTTCCCCTCTCTACTCTGATCTCCCCTCTCTTCCCTAAGGTTCTCCATCAACTTGGTATCAGAGCCGAAGGATCCTATTCCTTTCCCATCTTTCTTCTTCTCTTCCCATGCTCTGTGTCGTCTTCCACTAATACTGAGAACAAAAAAAAAAAAGCCAAATTCTGTCCAGAGAAGAATCGAGCCCCCTTTTTCTCTACCGCCTCCTTTGTTCCTTCTGACAGCAGCAAAAAAAAAAAAAAAAAAAATCTCAAAACCTCCCTGCCCTACCGCCTTCTCTGTTCCTTCCGACAGCAGCCAAAAAATAAAAAAAGAAAAGGAGCAGCAAGAAGAGAAGAAAAGACGAAGAAGAAGAAGTAGAACAGAGAGAGACGCATACCTGGTTTCCGTCGGGCCCCTGAAGTGTCTCGCCTCCCTTTCTTTTCTCCTCACTTCGATTCCCAACCAAAAAATCCCACCGCCTCCTCTTTCTTTGTCCGACAGCCAAAAAAAAAAATAAGTCGACGAAGAAGAAAGAAAGTCGAGAAGAGAGAGAGATAGAAGCTAGAAGAAAAGAAGAAGAAGTAGAAGAAGAGAGAGAAGACGAAGAGACATACTTGGTTCCCAGTTTCTCGCCTCCCGCTGCACGTCGACTTTCATCATTGCGAAGTCCCCACAGCTGATTGAAGTCACCACCGCTGATCACAACCCCCATGTAAGTCACAATCCATTGTTGGAGTCGGCGATCCCTGGGTTTCCACCTCTACTTGCCGTAGCCAAGAAAAGAGCCCTGGATCTCTCTTTCTCCTTCCTCACTGGCTTAACCTCCTCACTGCCCCTTCAGTCGGCCAGCGGTAACCCTTTTTCTTCCACACGATTGCTTTTTTTTTTTTTAATTCCCTTAATTCTTCTGATTTTCCAGAATTACCCCTCTTTTATCTATTAATTCCTTCTATCCCTCATTTTTTTCTTATTTACATTTAGATCCCTACCCACACATGATATCCTTTGTGGTTTACTTGAATTTCAAGTAATTGCAATTCTGCCCTTCCCCAAAAAAAAAAAAAGAAGTTATTTACTATTCTACCATATATTCTTGAGTGTTATTTTGTTAATCATCACCATGGTAGCCAATAGTGAAGTTGTTCAACAGCTGAATTCTTATAAAGGAGAAACTGATACAAAATTTGATGCTCTCACTAACATGGTCACGTCCCTAAAAATAATGGTGGAATCCATGCAAGTTTTTATTGATCGTTTGGTGACAACAGATAAAGGAAAGAGTCTCATTCAATCTGGGGATTCTTCCAACACCACTCCACAGGATCCGCCAGTAACACTACCACCACCACCACATCATACACCACCTCCACCACCATATGGGACTGGTAGACATGATGATGAAGCAGAAAGAGCAGCAAAATTGGATGTCCTTGATTTTTATGGAGACAATAATCCAGAGTTGTACCTTGACTAGATTCACAGTTTAGATACATTCTTCAGATGGTACGGGTTGACTGAGGCTCGAAAGATCCTATTTGCAAAGGTCAAACTGAAAGGCACGACCCGAGTCTGGTGGATCAAGCAACAACAACAGAACCGAACCTGAGGCATTGGTTTGGTCACTACTTGGGTTGAAATGTATGAAGTCATGAATCGGCAATTCTTGCCTTTTGATTACAAGCAACGCATGCATCTTAGATTTGCACAGTTGAAACAAGAGAATTTGACCGTTGAAGAGTATGTTGCTAGATTTTATTATTTGGCCACTCGTTCTGACTTTGAGTGGGATGAATTCTTAGTGGCCCAATTTCGCAATGGTTTGCACCCTCAACTTAGTGCTGCCCTTGCATCTAGTCGACTACCTACCATGGAAGACGTCATACAAGTAGCATATCAGGTTGAGGAAAGTCTGAAACGCCCATACAACCGGAGAAATTTTGCAGATACTTTTTCTTGAGGTGCTAGTTCCGTTTGGCAACAGTCTCCTACCCAAGAGAGGTCATCTAGCAAACCACAGGCAAGTGCTACATCTATGGCATCTTCACAACCTAGTCGGTTGTATTCTCCACCTCAACATGTTTCTGAAATGTC
This sequence comes from Macadamia integrifolia, assembly GCF_013358625.1. Classification (NCBI taxonomy): domain Eukaryota; kingdom Viridiplantae; phylum Streptophyta; class Magnoliopsida; order Proteales; family Proteaceae; genus Macadamia; species Macadamia integrifolia. The sequence continues at coordinate 24,898,779 of NC_056569.1, read as the reverse complement.
ATCTTCACGACCTACTCGTCCATACTCACCCCCTCGGCATGGTTCAGATAAACCTTCTGATTCTTCAAAATTTACAGTTCGGTGCTACTCATGCCATGGATTTGGACATATCAATGCTCAATGTCCCAGCCGTTTGGTTGCTTTTATTGATAAGGATTCTCCTATACCATATATTCCCGAAGAGCAACTTGGTTCTAACACAGTTGATTTAAGAGAAGAGCATGCAACAAGTGAAGTCAATGACACTCTAAGTGACGAAGACCAACATCCTTTTTATGTCATTCGTCATGTGTTGACCACTTAGAAGGCCACTGAAAATGAAGATTGATGCCGCAGTAGTATTTTTCAGACTCGTGTGAAGTGCAATGATCAGTTGCTAACCTTGGTCATTGATGGAGGCAGTTACACTAATGTTGTCTCTGAAGACGTTCGTAAGCTGGGATTAAATACAGAACCACATCCTAATCCTTACAAGGTTGCTTGGGTGAACAACACTAATCTCAAAATCACAGATAAGTGCTTGGTCACATATTCTATTGGTGGATTTAAGGATACAGTCCAATGTGATGTCCTCCCTTTGAAGGTGTGCCATATCCTTCTTGGTCGACCTTGGTTGTTTGATAAGAAAGTACAGCATTGTGGCTATGCCAATACCTATGCCTTCAAGCATGCCAACAAGACTATGAAGTTTCATCCTGCCAAAGATCTCCCTGAAATTAAGCTCAAGAAGATGGTGGGATCATTCCTCATTCAGCGTATTCCTTCAGACGGTCTCCTCGGTCCTTTCCCTAACTTGACGGAGTTGAGTTCTTTTCAGAGGAGGAGAGTTGATGCAGATACAGCTGCCCTTTCTTGGTTGGACCAGCATGACCGGCTTTGGAAGCCAAGAGCCAAGAAGAACCGGTCCAGCCCAGGGTTTTGGTCCAACAAGGGTTGGAAATAAAATTAGTAGTTTACTTAGTATTTTATTTCATGCTTTTATTTTCCAGACTTGAACGTAGGAGTAGGATTTATTTCCTTGCTTTGGTTTCCTTTTTATAGTTGTTTCCTAGTTTAGGCTAGTTTCCATTTCAATTAAGTTTCTAATTTCATGTCCCTATTTTCCTATATATTGGCTGTAATCGATTGAAGATTTAGAGAGAGTGATTTTGATTATTGAATGAATGTGTTGAGTGTGATTCTCCTTTTTTCCCCTCTCTACTCTGATCTCCCCTCTCTTCCCTAAGGTTCTCCATCAAAAGTATAACGTATGGATTTTCACATATTGGGACTGGACCCCTTTCCAACAGGGGGTAAGGGGTTGGATGAGGCTAACAGAGATTTTGCTACATGCCAGCAGTGAGTGTGCCACCTAGCATAAGTGGTCAGCATAAGGTTTGCATCACTTAGAATAAGTGGACATGCACAGTACGTGTAGCCTGTACAAGCCCTTGCAAAAAGGGTACTGCCTAGTAGAAGCAATGAGCTAGGAAGGAATGTCATGTAGCCTCACTTCAGGATTTCAGATTTGGTAGTCACTCTAATGAATTTCGCATGCCTTGTTCCTGTGATTTTATGCATGTCACTCATAATGTACCAGTTTAATTATGATTACGATGATTATATTGTGTGGGAATGTGTTTTGTTCTATCTTACCAGGCTTTGCAGCTCACATTGTTATATTTCCCCACAGATCAGTACATGAGGATTGAGAGGACAAGGCTGGATCAAGGAGAAGACATTTTCTGTTATTGTTTTAGGTTATCCTTTATTTCAGTTTTAGTTTGGAACTATGTAATCAAACAGTGAACAGTTTTGTTTTGGCCAACAGACAGTAAGATGGACTTTTATTTGACCCCAAACACTAATCATTTACCTTGTTCTCATCATTGATGTTGCTCCAGCAGCAACATCAAAGCTTTTCGCCTTCACCACCACCCAGGGCCCCTCACTTTCATCTCCTGGATCTTTTGAACTAATTCGATTACATTTATTTCGGACAATCAAATGCTCAACTTCTCTTGTAGAGTGAATTTGAACTACCTCTGCAACTCTATCAATTCACCTTTCAAATTTTTGGATCGTTCAAGTTCGACAGATTACTTTCAGACAATCAAATGCTCAACTTCTCTTGTTAAGCGAACTCGAATTGTCTCTGCAACTCCAGCAATTTGTCGTCCATATTTTTGGGTCGTACAAGTTCAGCGGAGAACCAATAGAATGCCTCGACAATGTCAGCATCCCCTGACCAAATGGATGGCTAGTTTTGGTCCCCCAATATAATCCTCGGCATGTGAGTGAGTGCACATGTCCACCATGACCATGAACTGAATCGATTGTAGCAAACTTGGGAGGGAAGAGAGGAAGAATCTCTTTGGACCCTCACCATTCCATTCTTTCTGTGCCATTCTCAAAATTTATATGCATCCTCGTTAATGGTTATGTGCAATACCAAAGGCCCCAACTCGTGAATGTAGGTGTGGCGATTACATTTGATTTTTGTTATTGGTAGGGTTGCGAAAGGTGCCATGGAGGCTGTGACTGCTGATATCGATGTGGACCCAAACATTCTTGTTGTAATAATGGATTATTGTAATAAAGGGTTTTAGCCTCTTAGGGGTATTATTCAAATGGACCCTTAAGCCCTTTAGGGTTTTATTTCATTATAAATAGAGAGGCTTGTGTCCATTATTAGACAGAAGTCATATTTTTCAGTTCAACATGGTATCAAAGCCTCTCTCCCTAAATTCTCTTCTTCATCATGCTCTCTAAACCCTAACCCTAACCGCCGCCCCCCATCTCTCTCGCGCTACACCACCACTGCCGCCCTCTCTCTTCTCCCTATGAGAACCTCCACCACTACCGTTGCCTAGACCACCGCCGCCTAGCCCCATCACCGTCTCCTAGCCTCACCGCCACTCACCTCCGCCGAAGCCCACTGCCGCTCACGATTCTCTCTTCGTAACCCTCTCTTTCCTCGCGGCTCCCTCTTCCAGCGACTCGCTCCTTGCAGTTCTCTTCTTGCCTCCTTTTTATGGAGATTTTCTCTATTTTGGTTCTCTTAGAGATCTTTCTTCAATGGTGAGTTTCTTCCCATCGAACCCTAGCTCTTCCCATATCTGTACGACATAATAGATCTAGATGATTTGTATAGCTTTTGATTGCTTTTGACCATGTTTCTATGAAAAAAATGGTTTTGAAACGTTTTTACCTAAAACTATCCTTGAGTAGAAAAGGATCTCCAAAGGTTGATAATGAAGCAAAAATCTCCAATCTCCAAGTGTTGAAATTGTTAATCTACACTGTAGATGAGAGATTTGGCAAGAAAAACCACCAAAAGCTCACTTTTTCTTCATAGCAAGGCGAGATAGGCGAGAGATGTCAAGTTATGTCAAGCTGGGTCGAGTTGAGGGTTGAAATTATGTATATACTCCATGTGAGTTGGTCTTGAGTCAAGTCGAGACTGAGATATTCACTGAGATCTTGGCGAGATCTCGACCGAGATATTGTACATTTTATATATCGCCTATGATCTCGTCTCGCCAAACCAAAAAAATAAGTTAATAGTGAGATCTCAGCGAGTAAACTGAACGTGAGAATCAGTTTCAAAAAAGATGGAGAAAAGCTAACATATTCTTTGCGGAACTGAAGGTGAGAATCAGATTCATGTCATTTAGATAGTACACTTAGACCTAAGGTAACGGTGGGTTAGGGATGGAAAAAATAGCAGATGAGAATAAACTAGGAACCCTTTTATCTAAGTGGCAGTAAACTGTAAAGGGATAAGAGATTAAAAACTAAAAACTACCATAAAAAGAAAGCATATAGATATTGAGTTGCAAGACAGAAGATATCTCCATTAACAGAGTAGAATTGCAGAAAAGGATTCACAACAATTTGTGTAAAGAAGGCTTTGTTATTGGCATGGGGTCAATAAAAACCAAGTTCAATAAATACCTCAATTGCAATTTCACGAGGAGGATGTTTAAACTCCAAGGAATCAGGAATGAACCGCAAATCCAACACATTTGATGACCTCTCAAACTCAACTCCATCGCAAGCTTTGTAAAGATAATCAGCTGTGGCACTTGAATCGCATTCCACAACTGCATAGTAGTACCTGGAATAACACAAATAAGGAAGAGACGGTGAATGATGTTTTCATCATCTCAGGGGAGGGGATTTTCTTCTTTTTTTTCCTTTTTAGAGGGGGGTTCGAAAGGGAACGATTTTCACAATATAAAGAGGATTAGTACATCCACCAATAAGATTGAAACAAAAAAAGCCACCTAAGCACATGGAGGCCTACTACAAACATTTCTTCTAGTAACAAAGTCATAAACAACTGTTAAGCTCTATCATGGAATGCAAGCTGTTGACCAAGTCAAAAACAAAGGCAGGAGGGACCTTGACTGTAAATGGAAATTGTGAAAATAAAGTAGCCATTAATTTAGTTGGACCATCTATTACCCCACACTCCCACGGTACTAATTTAGTAATTGCTTCTTAGAAGAATGACTAATGCGTTAAAGGCACTGGCAGCTAGCCAATTTGGCCACAGGAGCTATAACAGAAACATGGGGGGCAGCTAGGGAAAAGGGGGTAGAGCCATAAGGGAACCTGAACAACACCCCTGCGCCAAAGTGCAATACCCACTAAAAACAGCCACAACCGCACCACATTTCTATCCAACATAGGAGTAGTAGTGAGGAAAGACAAGTTTAAGTCTTGTCCCAAGTATGACATCAAATAGATCAGATGGGAGGACAAGAATCCATGTAGCCAACCCTATTTAGGCGAGTCTTTTAGTCTTTACCGTTTTGTTTTGTTGTGTTTTGTTGTGTTGTGTTGTGTTCCTTCCATTTTACGTTCACTTATCTTTTGTTGTCCTTGTTCAGATAAATGTAGCCGACCCCATTCAGTTGGGATAAGGCTGAGTTGGTGGTGGTGGTGGTGGTGGTGGTGGCCTAATTAGCTAAGAAATGACCAAGCTGAAACTTCATAAACCGAAACAAAAAAGCATACAAAAGTTGAACCATGCAAATTCTCAACTATGCAAATAGGATTGGATGAAATTACTAAGAAACAATTTTGGGAATGCATGGATAGATTAATTCAAGGAATTAGTCAACGAGAAAAGGTCATCACAGACCTAAATGGACATGTTAAAGAGGTAGTAGAGGCTACGAAAGAAAGCATGGACGATATGGTTTTGGAGAAAGGAATGAGGGGACTTCAGTTTTAGAATTTGTTGTGGCTTATGATCTATCAATAGTAAACACATGCTTGGAAAAGAGAAAATTTAATAAACTTCAAAAGTGGCCAAAATAGTGGCCAAATAGATTTCTTTCTAACTAGAAGGAATGAAAGGTTATTAAATAAAGACTGTAAGGTTATACCAAGGTAGAGCTTAACCATGCAGCATAGATCAATGGTCATTTAAACGCTATATCAAAGAAAAATATGAAATTATTTGCCGTAGGATAAGATGGTGGACCTTCAAAGGAGAGAACTTGAAGATATTTACTAACAAATTAGTAACAAGGAAGATGGGACTTCAAAAAAGACACATGGTGCATAACGAGATGGCTACTTATATTAAAAATGTAGGTGAAGAAGTTCTAGGCAAATCTAAAGTAAAACATTGTTCATATAGAGAAATGTGGTGGTGGGACAATGAAGTTCAAGCAGCTACTAAGGCTAAAGAAATCTAGTTTCAAAACTTAATAAAAGACTAGGGATGATGAGGATTTAAAAAGTATAAATTTGCTAGACATGAAGCTAATAAGATAGTAGGGAAAAAAATGACTAGGATATATGAGCATCTCTGTAACAATTTGAGCACAAAGCAAGGGGGAAAATATCTATAAATTAACTAAAATAAAATAAAGGAACAGCAGAGATTTCAACCACAGGGGTCGAAACAATATTCGAAAGCTATAGATATAGAGAACAAAACTTATGAGTCGTACTACGAAATTATGAGAGAAAAAATAATTGAAACCCGTTTGAGACAATAAACTAATCTTTTGTATAATCAATTTGGTTTTATGTCAAAAAAATCAACCACATAAGCTATATACTTGCTTAGGAGACAATGGAAAGATTTAGAGAATGTAAGAAGGATATCCATATGATCTTTATTGACTTAGAATAATATTAAGCCAAAGTCCCTAGAGAGTTAATTTGGCAAGTATTAGAGAAGTGTTTTGAGTAAATATATGAACATAGTTGAAGAAATGTATAATGGGGTGATGGATAGGGTAAGACCTGTGTGGGTAGGGTAGTGAATTATCAATTACAATTGGATTACATTTGGATCAGCATAAAGCCATATTTGTTTGCACTAATCATAAACATGCTGACTAGAGACATTCAAGTTCAGACCATAAAAGCTATTTATTTTCTTTGAAGCCTAATGGAAATATTTAGAGAATGTAAGAAGGATCTTCTTATGATCTTTACTGACTTAGAAAAAGCTTAAGCTAGAGTCCCTAGATAGTTAATTTGGCAAGTATTAGAGAAGAGAAGTGTTTCCGGTGAATATATGGATGGTTAAAAATATGTATAATGGTGTGATGCCTAGTGCAAGAACTGTGAGGGGGGCAATGTAGAATTCCCAATTAAAATTGGATGACATCAAGGATCAGCTTTAAGCCATGTTTGCTTGCACTAATCATAAATGTGTCAACCAGAGACATTCAAGATCGGATCCATTGGTGTATGTTTTTTGCTAATAATATTGTTTTAGTGGAACGAAAATAAATAAAAAAAAGCAAGGATAGATGCAAAGATGGAATTATGAAGATCAAATCTGAATCAAAAGGTTTTAAGATTAGTAGAACAAGAAATAGGGTATATGGTCCATAATTTTAGTAATAATAGGACAGAAAGTGAGGTAGTGAAAATTGATGGTAGGGAGGCAAAGTGAAAATTTTAGGTTCCTAGATTCAATCATAAAATAAAGAAGGAACAATAACGGATCGTTGCACAAAGAATTAGAATAGGGCGGATGAAGTGGAAGGGTGTGTCTGGAGTGTTGTGTGATAGACATATTCACTTAAAACCCTAAGGAAAATTTTATAGGGCAGATATCGAGCTTAATGTTGGCAATGAAGAAACAAACTTATTGTAGCTGAAATGAGGATGTTGAGACAATGAGTGGCAAAATTAAAAATATAAAATAAGGAAAGACCAAATTAGAGCTAATTTAGGAGTAGCTCTGATAATGTTAAGTTCCAAGAAAGTCGTTTAAGGTAGCATGAACATGTGCAACAGAAGCCTTTGAATCCTCCAGTATGGAGGAGTGATTTGTTTCAGATTGAAATAACTAAAAGAGTCAGGGTAATGAAACACTGTAATTGAGGAAGCTCAAAACAGTACCAGTTAGGATCTTTTCTCAAAGAATAAAGAACTCCAGATTTGGAGAGTAAGATTTTGCTGAAAATTGTTAAAAGAAGAAAAGGATAGAAGAATAGACAATAAAATAACACCCGGGCTACAGACCTCAAGGTGGATCAACTGGACCAAATACCAACCTACATTAATCAAACACAAGAAGAAAGTTACATAAGCAAACTTTGTTTTCAAATTCTGAATTGTCCTTGAATGCTTACAATTGATCCCTATTTATAGAACCAACTCAACAAAACATTACATACCCAACTTCTACCTAACAAGAGTAGAAATTCCTCACCTATTAAAGTTGGGCCAGGAAAGCTTCACCTTGCAACTACTAAAATTGGAAAATTCTTCACTTATTCAAGTTGGAATAGGAAAGTTTTCGACTACCAACTACCAAAGGTGGAAAAATCCTTACCTATTAAAGTTGAAATGGGAAAGTCTTCACCCACCAGCTATCAAAGGTGGAAAATTCCTCACCCATCATCACTTACAAAAGTGAATTGATTCCCCCCTTTTAGAAAAGCAAAAATGTAAACATATTCTGGATTTAGAGAATAAAGAACTCCGAATTCGTCATCGAATTCCTACACTAGGATCTTTTCTCAGAGAACAAAGAACTCCAGATTTGGAGAATAGGATCTTGATGAAAATTGTTGAAAGATGAAAATGATAGAACAATAGAGACAATAAAATAACATTCAGGCTTCACACCGTAAGGAGGATCAACTAGATCAAACACCAACATACTTTGATCAAACACAAGGGATTTCTAGATCAAACACAAGAAGAGAGTTGCATAAGCAAACTTTGTTTTCAAATTCTGAATTGTCTTCGAATGCTTACAATTGATCCTTATTTATAAGACCAACTCAACAAAACATTACGTACCCAACTTCCACCTAACAAGAGTAGAAAGTTTTCACTTATTAAAGTTGCGGCAAAAGAGTCTTCACCTTCCAACTACTAAGGTTGAAAAAGTTTTCACTTATTCAAGTTGGAATAGGAAAGTCTTCAACTACCAACTGCCAAAGGTGGAAAAATCCTTACCGCTTAAAATTGAAATGGAAAAGTCTTCACCCACCAACTGCTAACGGTGGAAAAGTCATCACCCATCATCACTTACAAAAGTGAATTGATTCCCCCCTTTTATAAAAGTAAAAAGGTAAAAGTAAAAATAACTTCTAACCCCTTAAACTGACCCCATGACTGGTTTAACTAATGAACCAAACCACTACTAGACCAAAATATCTAACTATAGTAACTAATCTCGTATGCATACTTACTACCCATGGTTTAGGCCTATAAAGTGGCGGCCTATTACATTAAAAACCCTTTGGACCAAAGGCCCAACATTCATACAACCCAACCCTAGGCTTCTTCCTAAGAAAACAAGTCCATTTTGGCGATGAATCTGCATCACAGGGGCAAGCTTAAAATAAATCTAGGAGAAGTGTTAAGGAAAGACATGCATAGCTTAGGACTAGTACAAGAAGTATGTCTTTGAAGAGCTGACTGGAGAAAAGGATCCATATAGCTGACTTCATTTGGTTGGGATAATGACTGAGATGAGTTAAGTTGAATGTTGCACACAATATAGTAAGAAGCTTCTGACTCGCCAAAGAACTAACCATGGCTTCAAGGATCGATATCAGATTGGCTAATCCAGATCAATACCGGGTACGAATGATCAGGAGAATCATGAGCAATTTGGAGTAATCTGGATTGGTATCCAGTTGGGGACTACTGCAAATAAAAAAGAGATGACTTGGGCATCATCCTACCTAAGCCTCAATCAGCATCCCACTGACCATGCAAAGCCTCTCACCTTGCAACTGCATCTCACAAGGAAAAACAGCACAAAGCCATCATCTTTTCTTTTGTATAAATCATTAGCTAGAGTACAGCCCCTCTTATTATTTATAATCTCAATGAAAACAAAACAAGATACCTCTATTATGGTAAAGAGAGTCCCTTACAGCTAAGGAGAGTCACCAAAATAGAACGTAACTAGTAACTGAAGTAGCCATGGTTGCCAAAAGGCTGCTGAATTAACCAGCAGAATATTCTCCGCAAAATATTCTTGTAATTCAATGAGATCTTCAAATCGAATTTTCTAGGAGATCTTAGAACCAAATCTGCGGGCTCTGTACCAGAATCACAAACCTTCTTTCTCTTCACTATGATCTGCATCAGGGACGATACACCCTCCAATACTAATCTTAAAATCCATTGTTCTCACAGACTAAGGGGCTTTTGATAAGCTTCTTGAAGCTACTTTTGGTTTTCAAAAGTAGAAAATAGCAACAATTTTTGCTCGTGGATGCGAAAACTTTGCTTCAAAAGCCTGTCCAAAGATGGCATCAGTGGACCATACAAAATAAGGAAAATTCCCAGAACAGATATGTTGACAGCCCAAGCAACAAGACTGCAGAATTACAATAGTATGCAACTCAGCATTTTTGTACTCCACCTTAGTCTAATAAGTTGAGTGAGAATGGACCAGAAAAAACCCAGGAAATCTATATATCTAATAGAAGGAAGAAAGAAAGAAAAAGAAGATATTACTAGAAGATAAGTAGAAAAACATCAAATATAGAGTTTGATCACATAGTCACTGCTTAGCCACTTATTCTATCAAATCCCATATTCCAGAGGTAAAAGGAGCGTGAAACTATATATTGATATGTGATTCTACTTGTTCTACTTCCTGTAGGTGGTGACGTGGTGCACCCATAAGCGTATCTTGAAACCTGCAAGTGAAGTCACACTCCAAGAGCCTTGTTGAAATGGTTGAATAATTGAAAAATGAGATTATTCAGGAACACACATTGAATGCAGAGATTACGCATTGTTTAGTTACTGAAAGAAAGATGCTGATAATGTCTCAAAATGAGAAAAAACTCTTAATCATATCACTGACTCTTATTTCTCTTCCCTCTCCCCACAGGCACGTGTGAAATGGGGTCAGGCTTGCAAATGAATAGTTGAGCTTGATCTTCTACTATTCTTCACATGTAACCAAGAAAAAGATGGTTGCCAGTTAGGCAACGTTAGCTACCTCTCAAAGAGAGTGATGGGGACATCTACGTATACCAGCGGCGTAGACGTAAGACCCAGCCCCATGTGCACTCTATTTGGCTGGAGGAAAGCTAGAAGAAAGAAGAAGGAAGCCTAGAAGAAAGAAGAAGGAAGAAAGGAGAAAGAAGGTTGCTGGTCGATCTCTACCGTGAGAATGAGGAAAGAAACTATCGCTGGTCTCTTTCTCTCTCTCTCCTATCGCCCAGATTTCGTGGGCCCCACTGATGGATTAGTTATTTTAGTAGTTTATTTCATAGTATCTGGTTTAGTTAGGTATTTGAATTAAGTAGGAAACTATCTTATTTCCTTTTTTTTTTTTTTTTTTTGGAAACTTCTCTATTCTAAAATTATATTCCAAGGATTAGCCTTTTCTTGTTTTTAGTAACTATTTTTCTATTAATGTAAGGCCATTGGCCACGATGCAATTAATGAAGATTATAAAAAAAAAAAGGGCCACCGTCTCTCTCTCTCTGCTGTTTCTGTGTCTCTCTATTACTGCTGCACTGTTGCAGTCATTATTTACAGTAACTGGAATCACCTCCATCGAATAGAACCCACCTGGGTTGCTGCTGAGTTTCTCATCGACAAGCTGGACTGCTGCCGAGTATTATTGCATAAGCTGAACCTTTCCCTTCGTCAAATAAGGTGGACTGCATCTCTTTATTTTGGAGGACCTTGGGTTCTTTTTTCCTCAGAATTCGGACAGCAAGAAGGTAAGTAAAACCCCCCTATTCCACATCCATTGACTGCCTATTATCCTCATTATTTCCCCCACTGAAACCTGAAATTATTCTCTGTTTTTCAAGCCATCTATTTACTGTTATCCTTAAAAAAAAAAAAAATCCCTGCTGTTTTACCTTATTAGTTGGCTGATTTTAGAGAATTGCGTGGGTTGCTTATTATGCTTAGTGTCTTGATTGATTTGTGTTATACCTAATACCTATTTGCTGCCATGTTCCCTTCCCCATATCCCCATTTGACGCTTGGGTAGTTTAAGTGTTTTTCATGCTTAGGTTATTATTGACCGCAGTTGCCCTGTTAATTAGTCTATTATCTTGCATGTTAAATCTGTACTTTGCTGAGCAATTTTGAACCCAACCCAATTCAAGACCTATTGAGTATTCCTCCTTCTAGTGGATTGACCCCTTGTAGGAAACCTAGTTGTCTAGGCACCCTCCCTACATCAGAGAGTTTCATCTTCCCTGACGTTTTGCTTGTGATGCACATGGAGAGGGGAATCCTTAACGCACCAGGGTCAAAAAAGCCTGCATTTGGGTTGCGATGGGCCCACCCAAATGATAGAAACTCAAATTATACGGGCAGTGGCATTTATATAATTTTCTAGTAAACTCAGGACCCGTTTGGGTAAAGCACACAGCAGCTAGAACTAATTGGTAATTAAACTTGAAAGAGGGGTTTCTATGGAATTTCAGAAGAAAGACTATAATAATGAAATTCAACTTATCTCTCCCCCCCTTTTAATGTATCCCTTCCATTAGTTGGGCTTTCGGCCCCTTGCTGTTTTTGCCTCTTGAGGTCTTGTTCCTTGTGGCTCTCATCCCCCCTTCGCTTTGTATATTCTTTTTCCTTGGTAATGAATTAACTTATTCAGCCAAAAAAAAAAAAATCAACTTAAGAAAGGGGGGCTTACTTGTTAACAATAGAAAATGGGTCTTTTCTTCCTATTCAAAGAAGTCCCTTTCTTCAACCTCTTGATAGGAAAGGAGGCAGAGAACAGACCTTACATCAAGTGAGAACTCATTTGTATGGTCTCTGATTGGCCTGAAACTTTCAGTGGAAGTCAATAACTCAATAATCTGCTGATCCCAACCAAGAATCACTCCAAATAGAGGTCAAAAGATCAAAGGAAAATTCTGAAACTCAGGTCTAGAAACAGAACAGAACCCAGATTTGGTTTCAGACTTCAACCTCACAGCAGAGACGAAATAAAGGACAGGGAACTAAAATTCAAGTCTTCCTAGAGTGGTAAAATACTACCCAAAATGTTAGGAAGGAAAGAGAAGGGAAGCAGGAGATGGATCGAGGGTTTGTATCGCTGGAACAGAGTATCATGTGGATAGATTTCAGAAACTCAAAAGGAAAAGGAGAATAGAAGACAGAAGAAAGGGAGGTCATACCTGAGAGAAGGGAGAAGGAAGAAGAGAGATGAGACCAAGAACAGGAGAAGCAGGAAGGGGATGATCGACCAACCTGGTCACACACAGCTCCACAGCTATACGCAATCCAAACTCAAATTTTTGTTGAAAATCCAACTCTGATCGATGGTTGCTTACATATTCAACTCAAACTGAGAAACTATACTACATTATCTAACTTCCAAAATAAAAAAATAAAATAAAATATTACAATATCAACCTCAACCAAACTCCTTAAGACCAAAAGCCAGGTTTGGTTCTAGTTCATCTTGTTCTACGTTAGCGGATATTGCTCATCTGCAAAAGTGGGTAGCCTACCTCATGGACCAGGCTGCCTACAACGAGGCCGAATTCATACAACTGAGGGGTGAGCTTATTGATCAAGGAATGGCCAGAAACAGAGTCCATCTCATGTACTTGAGATCCATCTGGATTTGACCTTGTGACTTTATTTGGTCCAAATCTCCCTATAGAAATTTGTGACCTCGTGACTTTCTCACAATCAATCAAGGTTAAAGGGGGAAGTTGATGTGGTCAGGGTATTTTTTTTTTTTTTTTCCCTCTTCTTTTTTTGGGGTCACCATTAGACTATTTGAGAGGAGAGAAATAGCAGAAAGTTCCGGAGGTGGGCTAGATTCTACAAGATGATTGACATCACTATGTTGAGGACAGCCAGATGGGCTAGTATTTTTGAGGCCTTTAGATATCTCTCTGTTTGGTCTTTGGTGGTTTCATCTAGACAAGCACCTATTCTGCTATTCAGATTCAACGAGAAAGGGTACCTCCCCCTCTAACTGTATGAAACTGAATGTCGATAGCAGGTCAATGGGCAACCCAAGGCCAGCCAGAATAGGTGGTATATTCCGATGACTTGGAAACTATTTTGATGTTGTTTTCGGGACCTATCGATATTGCAGATCTGACTACCATGGGAACTGAAATAATACTGGCCCGATTTAAATTTGGGCCAGGATTTAGATTTAGTTTGGGCCAGACCTTAGTTTTGGGGATTTACTATTGTAATGGGCAGAATTAAAAAGTCCAAAAATGGAACACAAATATGATTGTTTTATTCAGGTCCCATGACTAGAGTCCAATATTGGAAGTTGTCTTAGCTATCTAAAAGTCCTACGGTTAGTAAAAACTTATAATAGGCTAGTATGAGTTCTATAAATTTTGGTTGGTCACAGGTTCAAAACTTGGAAACAGCCTCTCCTGCGAAGCAGGGGGTTAAGGCCGCATACATTTGCCCCTCCCAGAGTGTTAAGGATTCCTTATGAGATCCAATTTAGGAATGTTTACGACTTATAAATATGTAGTCACTACCTCCTACGGTTTGGAATTCGAATGGATTGTCTTTTTTGTTTGTTTGGTAATAGTCTTGGTAGTTATATTCTCTACTCTTCTTCTCCTCCATCAATTACATGCTTAGTTTCTGAAATTATGCTTTATTCTTCTTCTGTTTGCTATTATTCTGAATTGCTTTTTCAAGTTCTAGTTACAGTTATAGTTAAAATCATATCTCGCCCACATCTAGCCATTAGATTATTAGTGGGCATATTACCCACAAGCCAATCTGATTTGCATCAGATTTGATCAATCTGCGTCATGAAGCCATGAATTAAGGGTATGGAGATTTCTATCTCTAATGGTGGTTCAGCACCATCATTACGTGTGATTCTAGAATTGTATTTAGAGGGATGTATTATGTATATGCATCTAATTAGGAGAGCTTGACAACTTCAGGCAAGGTGGAGCTGGAGGTTGAGGTATGCCATTTCATTGGTTCATGTTTTAGCTTCAAAGTGGGGTGATCGAGAATTTTCCACATATGGGATATCACTAGTAAGATTAGTGCCTCTGTGGCAATAAAATCTCTTCTGTTTACAAATCAAAAGATTATCAAAAAAAAAAAAAGGTGCACAACTTTTAAACCTAGTCCGTCAACACATAGAAAACAAATGAGTTCAACCTTGTACACATGTTACCAAGAAAAAGATAGTAGCCCCAATAAGGCATGGTCACAATTTTCAGTTACATATTAAAGACAACACTGGATACCAAAGAAAGGGAAGAAGGGAACAAAAAAGTAAACAAGAAGAAGTTATACTAACAGTAAGTCAATCACCTTAACCTACTCTTCTCATACGCACGCAACTTTTCATCATCAATTTCATCATCTTCATCATCGTCACTTCTTTCTTTGTCACTGTCAAATAGATCAACAGGTCCTCGTACTGCTTCCTCCTCCATACGCTTAAGCCCAAATTCAGAAGGATAGACAGCCACTGACAAAATCTGTCCACCTTTTGGGAGAAATGAGCTCAGAACCACAAAGAGGTCAACAGCCTGTAACAAATGACAGTTATCAACCACAATTGTACCCACTAAAAAAACCACATTCCAAAAGCAAATACTGACATCGATGTCATAAGAGGTGGTTGGGGCTTATGCTTATGCTTATGCTTATGCAGAAATATGATGACAGCATAACTGGCATCAAGGGATCTTTATGCCTTATGCCTCTAGTCTTTTCACATTTATCACTGGATCCCATATACTCTTGGCTTGGAAATTTATACCCAAGTGCAAACCAAGGTATAAGGTAGAAAGATTCAAAGTAAAATTGAATGCAATTTTCATCATTATCTACTACTTCTCCTATTGGATATAATAAAATAGTCCACAAATTTATAGTAAACCTGAAACACCCTCATATAACCTTAACAGTTAACACCATCTCTAAGGTGTCGAAGCTGCCTCCAAGGTGCATCACAGAATATCAACACATCATTGGAAAATTGCAAATGGGATAGCACAATGGATTCCCTTTATACCGCAATACCAGAAAATAGGCCTGTTTATCAGTAACTGATTTTTAATAACCAAAATTTAGCATAAACAACTGCAAAAAACCAGAATTCGTATAGAAACTGCTAAATATATCTTCCATGTAGCTATGTAGTGCACAAAGCTCACTCATTCTCGATCCTTTTCTTTTTAACTTTTTTTCTCTTTTTTCTTGGGTGGGAGGTCAGAGTGGGGAGGGGGATTTCCGGGGGTGGTTTGTTACAACAATGTAAGCTAAGCTGTAAGTTATGTGAAATTATCAATCTAGCAAACTTAAGAATCATAGCAAGCAACTCAGAGATGTAGAAACCAAAGGTGTTTCTGAAACAAGTGTCTTGAACTATCTCCATGATGGAACATGAATCCATTATAACTTCGCTTTGAAATATTTGCCCCAATCAACAACAAAAACATTGAGAAACGTAGAAATTTAAAGTGGACTAACAACCCATACCTTCACTTGACTCCAGTCCATATTAACAACTGCAAGTCTGTGAGTTTCCTTCTCAATTTCCGGTATGGCTTCCTCCTGTTCCCAAGTATAAAGCAATCCATTTCAAAACTAGAAACCAAACACATTTAGAATTTGAGAATATTGCCACTCAATTGAAATTAAATATTTTACCTGTATTGAAACCTCATCCTCAGAATAAGCTTCAATCTCATCTTCATCTGTGTCCGAAGTGGAAGTAGAGGTATCACTCTCCGATTCATCCGAAGACTTCAAAGATCCGGATTCCGATTCGGATTCACTACTTGAATCTCGCTGTCCAGCTTTACCCAAATCACTCTTCGTCTCACTCTCCTCTTCCTTTTCCTCCTTTGGATTCTGTTTTTTTTCTTCTTGTTGTTCTTCGTCTTCGAGGCGATAGTAATGGCGTAGGTGGCTTTCTGAGGTTTCCTTCTTAGGTTTTCCTCTCTTGTCGATGGGAGCAGAAGAGGAAGAGAATTTCTTATCAGAGAACATGCGATTAAAGCGAGAGTCAATCGAGACCCTCGATTGCTTCTTGGGAACTCTTTGGAATCGAGGGTCGGAATGTACAGAGGAGAAACGAGCATCGGTAATGACCCTGCTCTCACCCTCATGGTTGCCTCTCGTTGTTACCACTTCTTCCTTCCCCTTTCCCTTCTCTTTCTGCTTCTGCTTCTTATCGTTTACTGACCCCATGAGTGCCAAGTCTATTGCGGAGTCTCCTTCTGAAAGGGTTGTGCAGCACCTTTCTCCTGAGATAATTGAGACAATGTAGGGTTTATCTGAGTAAGTTCGGGAATGACAATAAAATTGGGTTCAGTTACGAACCGCGATTAAACGGTAATCAAGCGGAAGACAATATAATACTTGAAATCCGGTGAGATAAAACATATCTGACAATGATACATAAGGGTAAATAGAGCGGGTTTCTTAAAATCCTAACCCGTGCATAAGAATAAAAAGGGTCGGGTTTCTTAAAATCCTAACTGGAGGGGTTCTCAAAATTCAACCAAGCCCAATCCAATGATGTTGGATTCATATCAATCCATCCCGGCCTTAATTGATCTTGTCAAAGCTGGGTTGGGTTGACTCTGACTTTTTCAATTGTTGGATTAACCTTAATTGATCTTTTTTTGCCATTCATATCTTATACATTAAAAATTATAGAAAAATAAAATAGTAATAGGAGCCCCAAATTCTTATATAAAATTTTAGGGTTAAATTTTTTACCTGAGGTTGGGGTTTCCAACCCTAACCCACCTTTAAGGTCATAAACTTGGCTCAAGCCATGTTCGAGTTCAGGGCGAGTTCGGATTGTCAGGGCCAAACTTTCAACTGATTATTGATACATATATATTTAATACAACTACTCTGTTACCAAAAAAAATAATACAATCACTCTATAAGCAAAAAATACAAACATATATATATATATATATTTGGTTAGAAATATAGATATATTCACTATGTAAAGAAATGCAACATCACTAATAAACAAAAGAGGAAATTACCCTCCCCTCCCCTTCCCTGTATTTTACCTAAATATCAATTACATCCCCTTTACTTTGAAACCTCAGAACTTTTCCCTGAGTTCCTAGATGCTTACTCCTGTCCCATTATTCCTTAACAGCATTAGATGTTGAACTGAAAAAGACAAACTTACGCTTATCATATATGAAACCCCAAATCTAGTACCACACCGCCACACTCACAGGAGAGAATGATCTCTCCAAACTTACCCTCAGCATCTCTAAAACCCCAAACCTAGCCTCTTCAATCAAATTTAGGGTAGAGAAAGAGAGAACTGCAAGTAGGTGGCATTCTTGTCCTTCTGCGCTGACCTAAGTGAGGTAGTTGCATTCTTGTTTTCTTGTCAAATACTAGCCTTTTGTGAAAGTATTTAGATTTGAGAATCTAGACTCATAAACTATGATCATTGGTAAGCATTCACCATCCTAGCCTAAGAAGAAGAGCAGCTTTGTTTTGAGTCTCATAATCCCTAATCCCATGCCACCTGTGATTTGATGAACATATCTTATGCCATCCAATGAGGTGAAGTCTATTATAATTCTGACAGTCACCATTCCAAAAGTGAAGGTAAATTGAATCTATTTCCTACATATAACCTTTCTTTCTTCTCACAAAAAGGTAGGTATTTTTATTATTTGTGTTATTTCTAATGTTTTTTCAGATATTGGGAATTGATAAGGTTGGTTTTGGAGCTATCAGATATTCCCTTTTTATTAGATACACAATGCCTCCAAACACACATCCCCCCCCCCCCC